>NC_066888.1:10149868-10433906 GCF_022985175.1 Labeo rohita | reverse complement strand
TAATAAATTTTTAAGTTTAAAACAACAATAGATAAATCCTTAGGCTATCGATAATTTATTGAGGAGGGTGGGGTAAGTTGAGCCAGTTGGTAGGTTCATACCCATCCCGTGTATCTTGGGAATTGTGCACTTTTACTGTCATGTGACCATGTATTTTGGAACCACCCATTAGGTGTGTTCGACTTCATCTACGGCTACAGATGGCGATCAACGAGAGTAGCCGAGAGCAGTCGGGGGTGGAGTTGAAAACGGAGGCGTCAAGTCGGACACTTTCTGCTCTCGTTAGTGAAGCTCTCGCGGTGTTTGCATGCTCCATCACAGAAGAAGTTAATTAAATGCAATATTTATCAAATGCACAGACTTTTCAAAAGTCTTTTCATGAGCAACTGAAACACGTTTCATATACTGCTTAATACAGCGCCATCTGAACAAGAATAATGCTCAACATAAACATATACTGTTTAAATAATAATAAAGTGGGGTTATTTAAGCTTTTATCAGTGTTTTATGATAGATCTGACTCAATATAACATTGCGACTACAGTAAAAACACTTTTATTGTTCTAAAAACAGATTTGTCAGCATTATCGGACTTGAGGATGTTACAATAAACCATAGACTGTAAAAAACATGGACGTAGTGTCCGTGACGTCACCCGTAGGTTTCTGAAGATCATTTTTGAAGCTCTTAGTGGGCGGGAGTCAGCCGTCGCCATCTTGGAACGCGTCATTGCACGTCACTCCCGAATAATCGAAAATGGGCAAAGAGGCGGGACGTGGGTTGAGCTGATGCTGAAACCACGCCCACATAGCACAACGGTGGTGACAGCAGCAGCAATCCACCTGTCACTTAAGTGGCCACGCCCTAAATTATGCAGAACTTTAAGGCTTAATATAAATTAAACGGATGAGTTATAAAAAAAATTCACCCCCCTCACGGTTGACATGAAGGCCAAAGTTAGCTATATAGACCAAAAACACTTTTTGAACCAGGCTGTAAACATATTTTTTTCTGCTGTGAAGTTGGGCATTTTAACATGGGAAGTCTATGGGATTGACTCCCTTTTGCAGCCAGTCTCTAGCGGCCAGTCGATGAATTGCAGTTTTAGTCACTTCTGTGTTGGCTTCAAGAGGGAGATCGGGAGGTTGCCACTTGGAATAAACCCAAAACACACGTGATCGTTGTCATGCGGTGAATCTGGCCAATCGTGAAACAGCCATGTGGTCATCAGAGCTCCTGCAGCCGCTCTGGAGAAACTGCGCCGGCTGAGTCAGTCGCTGCTCTCGAATCGCTATCGCGGTACTTTGATGCCACACGTGACAGTCACGAGTAGTGATGGGTCGTTCTTGAACGATTCGTTCATTTTGAACGAATCTTTAATGTGACTCGGGACGAACGAGTCGCCTCGGGGAGTGATTCGTTCAGTCGCGCATGCGCAACATCCTATTAGGTTCTGTACTGGAATTAGTTCACCTGTTTTAGAGTCGTTCGTTCACCTTATGGGGCTGTCACGTGATGAACGAACGACTCAAACCCGAAGACTCATAAGATGAACTAATCAATTCTCCTTCCGGCTCAGACTGCATAGGTTAACATTACGGGGGTGTCACGTGATGAACGAACGACTCAAACCCGAAGACTCAAAAGATGAACTAATCAATTCTCTTTCCGGCTGAGACTGCATAGGTTAACATTACGGGGATGTCACGTGATGAACGAACGACTCAAACCCGAAGACTCAAAAGATGAACTAATCAATTCTCCTTCCGGCTCAGGCTGCATAGGTTAACATTACGGGGATGTCACGTGATGAACGAACGACTCAAACCCGAGGACTCGAGAGATGAACTAATCAATTCTCTTTCCGGCTCAGACTGCGTTGGTTAGCTAATTGGGCTGTCACGTGATGAACTAACAACTCAAACCCGAAAACTTGTCAGATAAGAGGCGAGGTGAGCGAATCATAGACTAAAGACCCAGGTAAACAATGAATGAATCTTTTCTGTTTCTTATAGCATTATAGTTTTGTTTTGTTTGTAGTGTGATCAACGTTTGTGTAAGCAGTAGATGTGTTAGGGAGGTAAAACGTAACATTTTAATTATATTTTGCTAAAATGAACGAAATGACTCGAAAAAAGATTCGTTCATTTTGCTGAACGAGACTCAAAGGACCGAGTCGGTAAAATGATCCGAACTTCCCATCACTAGTCACGAGGCGTCGGCGCCGCCTCAAGTCGGACAAAATTTCTAACTGGCATGCACTTCTTCAAGTCAGAATTTGATCGAGCTGCGCAGTGCTGCGTTAAGTCGAACACACCTATTATTTCTGGCAGACTGTGAAATGGAGAAACACATGGGAGGAGTGAGAATTGCAGAAAAGCTACCATGCCGAGAATCTTTGAATAAATTGTTTATTAGTTTCAGTGACATTTATTCATTCAGTCTAATTAGTTTTTATTTAATTTTACTTAACCAGCTCTCTGTTTATTCAGTTTTTGGGAAGGTTACAACTTTGGTGTTCAACATATTGTTTCAGAAATCCAAACAATTAAAAATACTGAAATTTAAACTTCATTTAGTTGGTTTTATGTGGTTTAAGTTAGCTTTAAGTAAAGAAAAGTGTCTGTGTAAAAGGAAATTTGATTATTAAATTAGCTTTTAAAAGGTAAATTATCTTTAAAATTTCACATGGGTTTCAATCAGATTCAGTTAGATGGTCAGTTTATATCCAGATGGTACATCCTACCCATTGACTTGGATCAACTTACCCCTAACCTTGGACAAATTGAGCCATATTTTTAGAACCCTTTTTCATACATACATTTTGATAATTTAAAATGATAGAAAACATCATGAAATTACTTTAGATACTTTCATTGTCCTTCTGTCTCTTTGTCCGTTATCTTGAGGACCACTTAAGAAAAAATGGCTCATCTTACCCCACTCTGCCCTGCTTGTTCTATTTAGGTGGACTCCAAGGCTCCTGGGAACTATACCATGTTACGCTAGATGTCTTTGATAAATTCAGAGTGGTGTTTGAAGGAGTTAAAGGAGGAGGCACATCAACGGGTGGGCTTTCTCTGGATGACATCAACCTCTCAGAGACCCAGTGTCCTCAATACACTTGGCGCATTCGTGATTTTACCAGTCTTCTGGCTACAACCCCTGCCGGTTCCAAAACCTACAGCCCCCGCTTCCTGTCCCCAGATGGTTACTCATTTCAGATTGGTTTGTACATTAATGGTGTGACGGACAACCCAGATAATATGGCAATCTACCTCCACTTGACCTCTGGACCCAATGATGACAGTCTCCAGTGGCCGTGTCCATGGCGTCAGGCGTCCATGGAGCTGATGGACCAGAATCCAAACATCCAACACCGCATGAACAACATTAGGATGGTGACTACAGATCCAACAAAGACCTCCACTGACTGTAAAATACAAAGTTATAGATATTAGGCATTTTTTTTACTTGGTTACAGAT
This sequence comes from Labeo rohita, assembly GCF_022985175.1. Taxonomy (NCBI): domain Eukaryota; kingdom Metazoa; phylum Chordata; class Actinopteri; order Cypriniformes; family Cyprinidae; genus Labeo; species Labeo rohita. The sequence goes on along the minus strand of NC_066888.1, from coordinate 10,430,420 downwards.
GAATTAGAGATGATGTTTAAAAAACAGTGTCTTCTATTTCCATTCAGCCATGGGCAATGTTGAGTATTTCTGGGATGACCCACGAAAAGTAGGCAGTCTAGTCACTGACTCAGACGGCAGTTCATTCTACCGGGGACCAGGTTACGGTACCAGCAGTTACATCACACATGATCGTCTGAAGAGTCGAAGCTTCATCAAAGGAGATGATGTCATCTTCCTCCTCTCCCTTGAAGGTTTGTGAGCAGCACATTTTTATTCCATACCAGAGAAATTCTTATGAAATATGACAGGAGGTTTGACTTTTAACTCTATCAATAGACGTGACTGGACTTTTGGGGACTCAGACCAGAGAGTCGTGGAGACGGGAAATCAGAGATCTGCGATTACAGACTGATGAGGCTGTTGGAAGCTCGACAGCAACAGTGGCAATAAGTGTCTTTGTGGGGGCTGCCATGTTCCTGGGTCTCGCTGTGGGCACTATGTTCTACATGCGGAGAAGGAGGAGACTGATGGAAAGAGACGCAGAGATTGAGCCAGAGAGGACAGATGGTTGTATGTATCCATATACCAGTTTTCTCCTCCCACACTTGATAATTGCACCATTATTAAAGCTGCATTCCGTAACTTTTTGGTTAAAAGTTATCCAAAATAAATTATTAAGTACATAACCAATCAGTCTTCAAAACTATCTCCTTACCTTAGACCAGGGGTCACCAAACTTGTTCCTGGAGGGCCGGTGTCCTGCAGAGTTTACCTCCAACTTTCCTCAATACACCTGCCTGGAAGTTTTAAGTATAGACCTTGATTAGCTGGTTCAGGTGTGTTTGATTAGGGTTGGAGCTAAACTCTGCAGGAACACTGGCCCTCCAGGACTGGGTCTGGTGACCCCTGCCTTAGATGGATTCACAACAGTAAGTTTGTAATTATGTTTTTCAATTTGAGTGGTTCGGGACGGTTTACGTATATATACATTAATAAGTAGTCTTGGCTAGTAGGTTGTATCTCTTGTGCTGCCAGTTGCAGAACATTTATGCCTCTTCTACCACCTTATTTTTCCCGTAAAAACAGGCACAGCCATTTGTAAATTTTATGGGTCTGGCTTCTGGTCTCATCCATGTCCAGACACAACAACTGTACAAAACAGCGTTTTGTTGCTTGATATTGTATTATCTTAATTATGAACACACTGATTTATAGTGCAAACAGTTTTACTGTTTACTACACATTATTCTTCTCATCATTTTCCTATAGCGGCTAATAAACTGAGATCTACAGATAATGCTAATACACACTATATACATGTAGTCATGTAATGTTGATGTTAACATTCACAGTTTGAGAACAAAATATAATAATTTGCACGGTTTGATGTGATCTGAGCTAACTTTGTGATTTAAGATTTAATCCCCATTTGTAGCCCTCCAGTGTTTCAGAACAAAACTGGCAGACATGTTACCTATTTGTTTAGATGACATTTTCCGGAAAAAAACTTTTTATTTTTGGACATAAGACGTAGTATCTGTAATTCCAAAGTACAGTGAATAACCACACTGGTGCGTTGATTGACAGTCCATACAAACACCTCAAACATTAGATTCATCCGCACTGTGAAGCCGTGCAGATGCACAACCTACGAAATGAAGATAATTCCGCAAATAACTGTAATCGCAGGTTTCAAACAGTGATGGCGACAAAGAGACAAAACTCACGACTTAAGTTTTATATATAAATACTTGTAGCTCTCATTAAACTGAGTTTTCTCTTACAGAACCCTAAATTTCCATTTAAAACGACAGTGGACTAAAAGATCCTCATGACAACATGCAGGAAACATCATGGAACAATGGAGAGAGGAGGGAAAAATCCAGAATTTGCCAGATTGTGTCTTCATTACTGTGCTGAATCTACTGAATCATAACTTGCCTTTTCTCTGGTCCAAAAAAAAAAAAAAAAAAGAAAGAAAGAAAAAAAAGCAGATAAAACTACTGTACTATGCAAGAACTAAGATTATTATAAGATTACTAGCACTTCTCATGTTCATTGCCTCCTTAAGATGAATTGCTTCTTGTATTCCTTATTTGTAAGTCACTTTGGATGAAAGCATCTGCTAAATGAATAAATGTAAATGCATAAAAATAAAAGCACTTTAAAAAAAAAAAAAAAAGTACTCAACCATTAATGCTCACAGTTTATTAGTGCTTTGTAACAAAGTGCTGGCATATTATAAATAATTGTAATTTACATTTCTGAATTTGAAAAAGATACAGCTGTACATTGGCACTCCTTTAGATGAGAAACACCACATTCTCTGAGACCATGACCTGGTTGTCATCTTGCATGCGTTCCAGCAGAAGGTTGATCTCGTTCTGGTCAAACTCCTCGTCCTGGCCTTTGTTAATGTGAGTTAGAAGATCAGGCACCGCCACAGACTGAGACCTGGTCACCTTAAAGGCCTTCAGTAGAGCTGCCTTGAAGACTTTTAATCTAAAAACATCAAAGCAAAAAGGGTCAAGCAAAAGGCTGTCAAAAATCAGTCTCAATATCTAATATGCAGTTAGCCTGTTGAACTGGCTCAAACAAAATGGGGGAAAAAAAAAAAAGAACATGACTGAAAAAAAAAAAAAAAAAAAATCTAGACCAAGTAACAGAGAAATAATGCAAAAAAAAAAAAAAAAAACAGTATTGGCACAGGCCAGAATCTGATATCTGAAAATGAAGAGGACTCTGTTGTACCTGTCCTGGCTAATGTCAGCTTTCTTCCTTTGACTGCTTCTTTGAGAGGCTGGCCTGCTCTTCTGACTTGGCTGAGCTGTCAACAACACCACAGCATTTAAAGGGATAGTTCACCCCAAAATGAAAATTACTCCATGGTTTACTCACCCTCAAGCCATCTTAAGTGTGTATGACTTTCTTCTTTAGGATGGATGCACTTTATTGGACTATTGAATATCAATTTAAAGTTTATCAATTTAAAGTTTGGAAGAAGCAGGACATTCTTTAAATTGACCTCAGATTGTTCATCTGAAAGAAGAAAGTCATACACCTAGGATGGCTTGAGTATGAGTAAATCATGTTGTCATTTTAATTTTCAGGTAACTATCCCTTTAAGACAACATATTTGTAATAGCAGTTAATTTATTCAAAATACAACATTAAAACTGGTTAAACTGACTTTAGTACAGCAATGGACAAGATCCTGCATTGATTAAGTACAGCTCACTGAGAAGTCAAAGAGAATGAGTTAACCTACTGTTTTCATCTTCTATGAAATCATAAGGGTCAGAGTCCTCTCCATCTTGGGTCATTTCCACATCATCATCAACATCTTTAGAGATGCGAGAACGCTTCCTGTAGACAGAGTTAGCTTACATCTGGCAGTTCAAACACTAAATTTAACTGCAGTCTCGCTTTCACACTCGCCTTAGATTCCTTTGACTCTCTGTATCTTGGCTCTGAGAGACGTCCATCTCAGAGTCCTCAGGCACCTTCCTCTTCTTATCCTTCTCCAGAATCTACAGAGTCATGCCAAATTACATTACATTACCTTACATTACATTACATTACATACACAAACGACAAACTATAGCATAATTTCTGGATGTGAATGATTGCATGTCTTTTTGAAATAAGCAAACTGCATGAGTTCAAGTGCAGCTTCTGCATCTCCCAGATCAATGGTTTTACTCATGCGGGCCTTGGCATGAGCTGTAGACAGTCGAATCATGGTCTCCAGAGCTCGAGCAGTCACAGGCATCGTCTGTGGGAACAGACACAGTCAGTCTATATCAAACAAAGCAACTCAAGAGTAACAATAACATTAAAACCACCCAACTTTTAAACTATAAATGGGTTCTACAGACCCTGGCAGAGTCACTGTTGACTTGGTCATGGCTCCGGAGTCTGGAATACTCTTCTGCTATGTAGTCCGATGCCTCCTGTGTCAAAACTGGCTTCACCAGCTTAGCGACATGGATGTACTTCCTGATGAACTCCATGGTAACAACCTTCTCCCTTTAAAATGTTTCACAGAAGGGTAATCACAGAAACCCACTGGATTTCACAAAGTAGATTTTAAATCAAAGTGAAGAAATTCATACTTTTTCCTTCTGTGGCCATGCAGGACATTGTCTTTTTTCTCATAGATCTGTAGCTCCTGCTCGGCTGCTTCTGTGATGTTTGGATCCTCAGTGGCAAACACATCCACTGTACTCCCCAGTGGCATTGCTGTTGATACAGACATGATAGAATGAGAGCAACAACTGACGAAAGCTTCTGAAGCTGAAAACTGAATAACGTAGACATGGTCTACATCAACGGGTCTCAAAATGTGGTCTAAAGCATTTCAAGTGGCTCGCAGGTTGGCAGACCTAACAATATTTCTTATATACAGTTGAGGTCAAAAGTTTACATACACCTTGCATAATCTGCAAAATGTTAATTATTTTACCAAAATAAGAGGGATCAGACAAAATGCATGTTATTTTTTTATTTAGTACTGACCTGAATAAGATATTTTACATAAGAGACATTTACATATAGTCCACAAGAGAAAATATAGCTGAATCCATAAAAATGAGCCCATTCAAAAGTTTACATACACTTCATTCTTTATACTGTGTTGCTACCTGAATATCCAAAGCGGTACCTGAGTCCCTTGTTTGTCCTGAACAGTTAAACTTTTTGAAGAAAAATCCTTTATATCCCATAAATTCTTTGGTTTTTCAGCATTTTTTTGTATTTGAACCCTAACCCTAACAATGACTGTATGATTTTGAGATCCATCTTTTCACACTTAGGACAACTGAGGGACTCATATGCAACTATTACAGAAGGTTCAAACGCTCACTGATGCTCCAGAAGGAAATGCATTAAGAGCCGGGGGTGTAAAATTTTGAACAGAATGAAGGGGTGTACATTTCTCTTATTTTGCCTAAATATCTTTTTTCTTTCCATTTATTATTGCACTTCAGAAGCTATTTACATGCTTCCCAGAAGACAAAAGTTAAATTTACCCTGATCTTCAAATTCAAAAAGCCTCAAAAGGCTCTTAATGCATCGTGTTTCCTTCTGAAGCATCAGTGAGCGTTTAAACATTCTGTGACAGTTGCATATGAGTTCCTCAGTGTAAAAAGATGGATTTCAAGATCATACAAAATTCAACTATTATTTTCTCTTGTGGACAGTATGTAAACATCCTTCATGTGAAACATCATATTCAGGTCAGTATTAAAAAAAAAAATAACATGCATATTGTATGATCCCATCTCTATTTTGGTAAAATAATGAACATTTTGCAGATTCTGCAAGGTGTAAGTAAACTTTTGACCTCAATTGTATTATAAAACACGTACAGTTTGCTGCTTAATAAATATTAAATGTTGCTGGATTAAATGTTTTCAGAATGCTGTGATGCAACATTTATTTTAAACATCTTTTGGAAGAATACACAAGTCTTTACTATCAATGATCAATTCAAAGTGTCCTTGTTGATCTCCAGTGCAGTTTGTGCTTTGACCAGCAGATGTCATTCTCACCTGCTCCCTCCGGCTCTCCCGGTGCTCTGTAGCGATGCATGCGCAGCACATGCTCCGAGATCTCCCGATCGCTGTCTGGATCCATCTGATCCAGAACTATGAAGAGCAGATCAAATCGGGAAAGCAAAGAATCCTGGAGCCCGATGTTCTCCATTGGAGTCTTATACTGGTCATACTGGGTCAAGTCAAGTCAAGTCAAGTCACCTTTATTTATATACCGCCTTTAACAATACAGAATTGTGAAGAACGTACTAGGATTAATAAAACCCAGAGCAAGCTAAATAGACCAACAAGCCAATAGTCAACATTTACCCTTCCATACACCGGGTTGGCCGCAGCTAACACACTGCAGCGAGCATTAAGCCGTGCCTGAATCCCAGCTTTGGAAATAGTGACCTTACCCTGCTCCATCACCTCATGGATGGCTGTTTGATCCATGTCAGACATCTTATCAAACTCATCAATGTAAACCACACCTCTGTCAGCAAGCACCATGGCTCCTGCCTCCAAACGACGCTCACCTAGATTAGCCAATGGATAAAATCAACATCTCATCTTGCTAAATTTAAGATAAAAGAATTGTATTTGACATATAAACATGCTGAAAAAATATTTTAAGATTTTGGTTGCATACGTTGAATAGGAAATAACTGCCCAGGGGCATTTCTAGCATAGATACTGAGTGAAATGACTTGTCATAAACAATAACTTGTCTAAATGTCTGCATTTTTGAGTGTTTACTTGTATTTAGATGTTAAAAGTGTTACCCGTCTCCTGATCGGTCGTGACCGCAGCTGTCAGACCAACCCCAGATGAGCCTCGTCCAGTGGTGGGAATTGCTCTTGGTGCCGTGAACAAAACATAACGCAGCAACTGAGACTTCGCTACTGAAGGATCACCTGAAATCAGTCAATTGAAACAATCACTGTACAATGGGTCCAAAAATTTAAGTTGTATGAACAAAAAGAATTTATATATGGGCCATTCTACAGAATTGGTTCTTTAGAATGAGTTGCCAGAATTGGAAACGTTTTGAAGAATTGAAAAAAAAAAAGAAAAATTCCAAAAAATGTGTTTGTATGCAAAATGTATAATATCTAAGGTACACATTTCTAGTAATTGTGCAGTTAATTCTCATATTGTATTTTCAGAAAGTTTTGGAATATTTGTCCTCTCCCCAAATTTGTCACTGATGAAATAATTTAATTAGGGGTTATACTGTTCCATTAAGATTTTGCTTACATATACATTCTAAAATATATATTTTTTGCCATTTTATTAAATTTCATCAGAGGTAAATCAATAACTTTTTTAAGAATATTTCCAAATGTAATTAATGAGATTTGTTGCATTTTGAATCAAATTTTTCTTTGTAAAAAGGCAAAAAGTTGATCCTACGAATTTAAAAGTAAAGAATTAATTAGTTTGAATATACATCATATCTATCATATAATCTTAGTTGATAATTCAGTATACTTTATTTCTTAAAAAAAAAACACATCATCCCATGTTTTGGTAGTGACTGCACATTTTCAGTAAGGACAGTAATGTTTTGATACCAGACCACATCACAACACAGAACTTTAACTTGCATACTAAAACATACTAAAATACATAAAATACTAAAATAGTTTATTTACCCCAAATATGACGATTGCGTGTTCCCTTTTGTCACTACCGAAACATCATTGTTTCAGTGGTGACCAAAGAAAACACACAATTTTGCGGTAGTGACAAATTTTAGATACTTTTAAACCCAGCTCAAAGACGCTAATCAGTACATGGTTAGCTAGCACAGTTCTGAACAGCTGTACACATATAAACTAAATATTATGGAATAAATGTGCTTAATTGCAGAAAAAAGGTGTTCGGTAGTGATGTTCCTTATAGTTACACACGTTTTTCAGACTTTTGGACACATTTACCTCAAAATGATGGGGCCTATCTACTCACACCTTGTAGCTATGAGAGAGGGGGACATATATCATATATCCTGTACATAAATTTAGAAGTGTAGTTAAAATCAGTCTTAGCCAATGGACTAAAACATACACTGTTTCAGCAGAGACATGAAAAATACAGGACTTTTTTTTTTTTTTTTTACATAAAATTTCATAATTTACAAAGAATAAATAAATAAATGAATTTTTATATATATATATATATATATATATATATATATATATATATATATATATATATATATATATATATATATATATATATATATATATATATATATATATATATATATATATATATATAATTATTATTATTATTTATTTTTTTATTTTTTTAAACTTTAACACTTTAAAAGAATCGAAAAGATACTTTCGAAAACAACAGTGAAAAAAAATATATTTTTCACTATTTTTATATTTTAGGAGTTTAGGGGTTGGGGTTTGGGACAGTCATCTCTCAGTTGAAAGTACCCAATAAATGATGATTTTGTATATATTAAGCTTAGTGATATTTTCAATATTATTGTGGGTTTCAATAAATAGAAGGGTCTTAGTAAACATCTGAATATGCTTTTTGGTTGTGGGACAGCAGTTTGCACCAATTGTGTAGAATGCCCCATATATAACTCACAAACTCACAGCACCACTTTGTCAGCTCAATTCAAACTTTAAATGGCCTGAAAACTTTTATTTATTTTTTTTTTAAGGGAGCAATTGGCTTAAAATTAAAAGGATCATCTCTGTGCCTATTACCAGTGTTTACAGAGCTCTGATGATCTGAAAACAAGTTCATTATTAAAAAGAATAGCTAAACATCAGTTTATAAATAATATTTTAACATTTTACAAAACCATAATAAACATGACATGTTTATACCTTACCTATGAGCAGAATATTTATGTCTCCTCTGATGCGTGTTCCATTCTCCAGATTGGTCTCATTGCCTCCCAACAGCAGACACAGAATGGCCTTCTTTATGTACTCATGGCCATGGATACTGGGAGCCAAAGAATGACTCAGTTGCTCAAAAACATCCTGAAATATATCAATACTCAATTATATATCAGTTATTGTCATTTTGGGCTGTACTAATGGGTCAGACCTGGAAAAAACATTTGGAGTATTATAGACTGCCAAAAGTTATAACAAATCAAAGAGAAAAGTGGAAAAAAAAAAAAAAAAGTCTGAGGAACAAAAGGCATTTGTGGTTGGTCAAACTAAAACAGGATTTCCAGAGCAAGAAACTTGACAACATTCGTGTTTGTTCTTATTTCTGGTCAGGTAGGTGAAATATTAGGCTAATATCTTAATACTGCTTGTACGCATCTTTACTGCCTATTAACTTTAGTTTGTCAAAGTATTGTGCCCTTTCCTGCTTACTAAGTCTCTTTCTATATGATTTAACAGCGCCCACACTTTTTTGTTGTTCTGTGATTTAGCTTTTGCTAATAAATTGGCAAAACAATGTATTCAGTAGTACATTAGCTGACTGTTTACATCCAAGTAATACTTAGCATCTCCAATATGGTGTGCATCCGGGTAACTGACCAAAACGTGACCTAAGTGCAACCCCTCTATACTTGTAGAAACCATTGGCACTAGCTTATGAAAATAATTGTAGTCAAGTTTATAATATTTCAGTTCCAATGTGTTTAGGCCTCTTCTTACTTTAGAATGGGCTTTGCAAAACTTCTTTATCTTGGCAACACAATCTGCAGAGAACGTCGGCACTATCTCCTTACTCATTAGCTTCACATTGTTAGCCAACAGGATTGTTCTGCAGAGAATCAAAAAGTTTGTCTGAGGATGTGAAATTCCAGTCCTGATATCAGGAAAGAATTCCAATATACACACCTGAAGGTCCCAGAGGTGAAGCCGCCCTGTTTCGCAGGCAAGCAACGGTAGACCCCTACAATCTGCACACGGTCACCTGGTTTCACCCGGTCAACTAGGTCATCATTTGCGATGATGTCGACAGAACGTGGCAGCTGTCCAGCAGGGGCTTTCTCTGGCATCTCCTGAATGGTCAGCGTCTGGTGGTCCTTATAGCAGCACAGGCCAAACTCTGTCTCCAGAGGATTGTTTTCTTCATCCTACACATGCAAGATTTGTTTTTTTTTGGTGGTTTCTAACATTCTTAATACTTAACCAGTGGTGACTGGGATTTTTTTCACATAGAACATTCATCTGTATTTTTTTTTTTTTTTTAAATTTACACTACCGGTCAAAAGCTGAACAGTAAGATTTTTTTTGTTTTTTTTTTAAAGAATTCTCTTCTGCTCACCAAGTCATTTTGATCCAAAATACAGCAAAAACAGTAATATTGTGATATGCGATTACCATGATAAATAACTGATTTCTATTTGAACATTTTAAAACGTCATTTATTTCTGTGATCAAAGCTAAATTTTTGGCATCATTACTCCAGTATTCAGTGTCACATGATACTGATGATAAAGACATTTATAACATAACAAAAGATCTTTTTCAGATAAATGCTGCTCTTCTAAACTTTCTATTCAAAGAAACCTGAAAAAAAAAAAAAAAAAAAAAAAAAAAAAAAACTACTCTGCTGTTTTCAACAAAATAATAATAATAATAATAATAATAATAATAATAATAATAATAATGTTTTTTGAGCAGCAAGTCAAAATATTAGAACGATTTCTGAAGGATCATGTGACTGGAGTAACGATGCTAAAAATTCAGCTTTGAAATCACAGGAATAAATTACATTAAAAAAAATATTCAAATAGAAAACATTATTTTCTATTTTATTTTACATTATTTTAAATGGTACAGATATTTCCAAATGTTACCCTTTTTGCTGTACTTTGGATCAAATAAATGCAGGCTTGGTGAGCAGAAAAGACTCTTTTAAAAAATAAAAAAAAAAAATAATAATAATAATAATAATAATAATAATAATAATAATAATAATAATAATAATAATAATAATAATAATAATTCTCTTCAAATGCAATGGGGTAAAACATTAAAAAAAAAAAAACATTAACTATAATAACTTATATTGGGTTTCTTCTTTAGATTGAAACTAGTCACAACCAAAAAGAATGATGCTGCTCACTACACTAAAATTAAAAATTTTACTGTTCAAAAAACATTTGACTGGTAGTGTAAATTTAACAATTTAATGACATATTTACTTATTTAATAAATTAAGCAAATTATTTTGTTCAATAAATAATAGTTTAATAAATTAAATAGGCATACATAAATTAATTTATGTAATTAATAATAATTACATATATTTATATTTAAATGAAACAAATGAAAAATAATAAATGGTTAAATATTTAAATAGATTGTTAAATAATTCATGAGTTTAACTAACACACTCAACAAATAGTTATATAAATACATATGTAACTAAAAGACAATTTATAAATAAATAAGGTTTAACACAAAATAAAATCAATATTAAATATAAGACAAAATATAACTCACTTTAGTTGGATAGATGGCACTGGAAGGAAAAGCGTCCAATGAGGTAAGATCAGTGTATTTTCGTTCCAGAGTTTTCTTGGTGGCCGGACAATAGTGAACACTACGCATAATTTTGGGCCTGACCAAGGAACCTACACAGCACATCAAAATTACAAGATAGAAAAGACAACTTGTGTCTAACATAATGCATTATGATAATTGAGGTGGAGTAAACATCACATTATAGATGCGTGCATCAACAGCTCTGACCTAAACCTACTAATCTAAAAAACAGGGCCTGAAAATTCTGAACAAAATTGTATTATTTTTAACTATGTGAAATTAAAAGCATTAAACAGTCATGAGAAATGTAATTTGTAAAATGAAGTAAATCCTACTCACATTTGGTCACAATGCCTTCCACACACACAAGGTTTCCCAGAAAGCGTGCACTTAGAGTACGTGGAGAGACGTGTTTGTTCCCAAAGCTGCCCTCAAAACCAACATGGAACTCTTCAAACTGTTTAGCATAAGTGGTGTCTATTGAAGCCACGAGATCCTTTAGGGCTTTTTGGAACGCCACCAGCTCACCAAAAGCATTATTCAGTAACCTATTGACAAGAGACCATTAATCAGATGAGCAGAGCTTCAAGGACAAACTCATGGAAGAAGTACCTCATGATAGAAGAAAAATGTGAGAAGGCTCAAAATAAAATACAATAATAAACTAAAACACTTACTCTTTAGCTCTTTTTTCACTTTTTCTTCTCAGGTCGTTAATGTTTACAATAAGACGACATTGGCCCTCAGACACCATACTCCTGACCTTTTCATGATAAATGCCCTGGTCTTGCTGTAAATGACAAAAAGACATTCAATGCAATGGAGGTGTCAAAGGTGAAATGACCCACATCAAGTCAAAAACAGAAAGACAGAGAAAAGAAATCACATCATCATCTAGAAAGTCCAGGTACTCCCTCTGAGACTCTCTCAGCTCGAGGTCCTCTAACCCAGTGTCCATTTCCACTACACGAGCGTCAGCATGTGCATTACAATAAACTAAAATATCAAATCTTGCACTTCAACGTTGGAAACCAAAGACACAAACATGAATGACAACCAAACGTCTGTCTTTGGAAAACAGGTGGACACATGCCTACAAATCAATTATGTTAATTAGGCTCATTAACCTATCTGGAGCCTGTCATTATCAACCACAGAGACCTGCATCCAACTATGTAACTGTTAAATATAAAGATGAAATTAATAAAAGTGTCTTCTCTCCCTGAGCACAATAACTACACGCTATTTATGTTCTTAAAGTGCACAGCTGGCAAAAGAAGAGTGGAATTGTAAATGTCCTTGTAAAATGTCAAGTTGCATGCAGTGTATCTTTTACTATTGCAACAACCCCCACAGTATTAATTTATTCTTTTATAGGCCTATTATAATAGGAACTCATATATAAAGACGTTACAGTGTCTTCGTCTGAAGACACTTATTCAGCTGAGAGTTTATTTCGTGCTGTGGGAGATACAGTTGACATTGACACATTGTTGCATAATACGCATATAAACGACCTAATTTTCTTTTATTACCACATTCCAGGAGGTTGGAGCCTCGGGCGACAACCTACTTCAACTGTTTCGTTTGTAAGCGATTCAGCGTTTTCAACGAATCTTTTAAGTGAACGAATCTTCCTTCATTCGGTTCACTGAGGTTTACGGTTCAGTGGCTGTTTGACTGTTCAAAAGAAAATAGGGGGAAATGTACATAATTTATGTTTTCTGTTATTATCCTGTTTTTCTTTTTCTTTCTTTCTCTTTTGCTTTGCCTCTATGTTTACAACTGTAATTGTTATTTTTCGTCACAGTACAGTAATTGACTATAGCACAAGCAAATAGCATTCGAGTACGGGCCTTAAGGGCGCAATTGATTGGTTGGATCTGCTGTACGAACACGCCCCCTTTTTTAGTTCCAGCACTTGAAGCAACTGGATTAAACGAGCAGTGTTGCCAACCTAGCAATTTTGTTGCTAAATTTAGCAACTTTTCAGACTACCCTAACAACTTTTTCTTCCAACAGCACCTAGCAATAAATTTAGCAATTTTTAAAATTTATTTGGCAACTTTTAGCAACTTTTGATAAGTGACTTAGACAATAAAAAGGCACATATTTTCCATTCAAATTACACAGAAAGAGGAAACTAAAGATGCCTAGCAGTACACACATCACGCGACTTTGCTGCTCTTTGCAATTGTTCAATTTAATAATAATAATAATAATTGTTCATTTATGATACACTTTGTACCTGCGATTGTTGATCAGTTAATGGAAAATATACTGGTAATTTTCCAGGACATTATCCATTATCCATTGGAATCCTATAACCACCATGCATAATTAAAAAAAAAAAAAAAAAAATATATATATATATATATATATATATATTTCATATTAACATAGTAGATTGTGCCCTATTTTACAGATTTTTCTTAGAGTGTAGCAAACTAACTAACTACTAATACACTGCTTAAAGCAGAATTATTGAGAACTTGTAGTATTATTAGTTTACTATTAGAAGAAAAAACTTAAATTGTATTCATTCAAAAATGTGTGTTCAATAATTCAGTGTATTTAAAAATACAGTTATTTATATGTTGACATTATATTACGCATATTATTTTACTTTTGTTGTTGTTGTTGTTGAGATTTGATGTTGTGACAACTTTGCGTCGTGATGTCACAACATCATTTAGCAACTTTTAGCAACAAATCGACCTTCCTTTAGCAACTTTATCTGAAAATTAGTTGGCAACACTGTAAACGAGTCCTCCATGTATAAGTATTTTGAGATGCTGTTCGTAATTTATATTCTATCTTGTTGACATTTGTGGGTAAACGTTTATTATGGTTAAATTAGTGTTAAAAAACAAATCTCCTCAAACCATTTTTCTCGGAGCTTGCCTCAAACTCGCCCAGACACGTGATTCATTTCAAAATTCCCGATGGTTCGTTGATAGTTTTGTGTCTAATTATTTTAAAATGCTAATTTTTCAATTATATTAATCCACTTTATTTTTTCAATAAGAGTGGCCAGTTCTAAACAAGATGGGTTTTGGCTTCCTGTCTCATCTTTTTTTTTTTTTTTTTTTTTGGTACAAAATAGCTCGTTTTGGTGGATTTTACCATATGATTTTAATGTATTATTTTAATTATGAACACAGTGGTTTGTAGTGCAAACAGTTTTACCGTTTACTGCACGTTGTCCCGCACAGAGGTTTATCTCCGCATTGAAAAATAAGGTGGATACATTTTAACACTTATACTGGCATAAAACAAAAATTAGAATATTTAATAGCCTATAATTGATTTAGCTGGTCAAACCCTGCATAAAAACTCATAATAATATGCATAATACATAATAAATTATGAAAGAGCACGTTTACAAAACGTTCATATTTAATGCTATTTAATTATTTAGAGATTATTTTAATAAAATTACACTCGTCACTGAATTTACATAGTTTTGACCCGCAGGTGCAGCTTCGCGCGTATTTCGCAAAGCAATTGGTTCAGTTGATTCAAAGTTTCGAAAAGCTTCGATTCTTCCCATCACTTCTTTCTCAGTTATTGCTTTTCACTTTACTTGTTACGGTTGGCTGTGTTTTTAAATGAATCACATGAGAAAAAGACTCACTTCACGCTGGCTATTTGCTGGCATAATGAATTAATCTTGCAGATAATCAGTGAATTAATCTTTTTAGTGAACTGATTCAAACGAAGCGAGTCTCTGGAATGAATCAAACACCATTCTTTCCTCAATGACGTAGGTTTCGAGCCAAAACAGAGCCACTTCTGTTGCGGACACAAGTCTGTGATCTCAGACGGCAGTGTGCCGTGACCCTTGCTCCCATTATCACGGATTGGATTGTTTAGTACATCGAATAAGCGAGAGTACAAATAAAGTTTTGACTGCGTTTCAGGGCTGCCGCGTCTGTCACCAACTTATCACCTGTCTCCAACTCCACCTATTCTATAGGTAACCATCGCGAGATTTCACTGACGGGGTTCGGTCAAAATCTCGTGTCGGCGGAAAAAGTGGAGTTTTGATTTGGAAAACCAAAACAAATGTGATCGACGCCCTTTAAACAGGTAAGTTGTGTTTGTTCAGTGTGTTTATAAACATTATTTGATAAATGTGTTAAGAAAAAACGAAAGTTTAATGGTCTTCCTGAAGCCAGCTGAAACAAGGGACAAGTGAAACTCATTTAATGTCACCGATACTGAGGCGCAGGTTGCTTTGCGTCAAAGGAATGAAGAGAAAAACACATTTTTAGTTAAAAGAACAGCTGTGAATATCATATTATTAAAAGTCTGCTTTTTTGGAATGTGTTTACTGTATTGTTAATGATGAAAAAATAATATAGAGATACTTAAAAACAAAAAAAAAAAAAAAAAAAACAAAAAAAAAAAAAAACAGTTTACGGACCCCTGGATGTTAAGGTGAGTCTGCGCACAGATAAATCAAACTTTTATCCTATAAAACGGATATGATTAATATATACATAAAATGTATGTATGCTAATGAAAAGTATTACATCATTTTAATATTGGGGTCTCTGGGCTGCTTCCAGGGTCCCTGCTTCTGTAAAATGTGAAAACCTCTGGTATAAGCACATAACACCAAAGCTTCTTTCCTTCATGAAGCAATGAGCCAGCCGTCCAGACACCACCGTCCGCAGAGAGAAAGAAATGGGGGACACTACAGTGAGAGGCGAGACAGAGAGCCCCGGAGCCGACGGGATAATCCTAATGACCGACGGTCAGGCAGTGAGAGGTGAGACGACATACTACTTGTTTAAATAAACAACAACATGCACATAAGGAAAAAGGAAAAAAATAAATGAAGTGGAGAATATTTGATAATATAGGCTATGCTTTGCATGTTGTATAACATTACGGATTACTGTAATATTGTTATTTTAAATCTTTTATATAATTGTATCTGACCCAGGTCGTCCGGCCGGCCACCTTACTACCCTAGAGGCTCTCAGAGACATACGAGGAGCGCTCCTCGAGAGGAATACCAGGAGTCAAAGTGCTCCTACATCTGTTCCAGGAGAGGTAAGCATTCAGAGATGGACATAAATGATTTTTGTACTGAAAGACCAACATTGTGTGTATATTGGAATTGTGTATCCAAACAACTGCATCAAAATGTCTGAAACTAGTTTCAGGTAATTCTCTGAATTTGGGTGTCAATACTGGGAAGATGTTTTTTTCAAACATGCCCTCACGCAGGTCTGGTTTCAGTCTAGCTGAAGTCACACCTTCTGACATGACACAATGTATTTACCCCCTTCCTCCTTTCTCCTGGTCTAACCGGTTTTGCTTTTTTAAGCTTGATGATACCAATCTTTCATTTACAAACCATGAGAGATATGTAACATTTTTCCTCTTTCTTGGAACACATACACCAGGCATAGCATATACAGTATATTACCGTTTATGTGTATTAATGTATATGTTATAAAATTAAAATATATTTTTATTTATGTCTAAGTAAATATATTAAAATGTTTTTGACTTGTTGTTATGTTAGCAGGTGACCTGTATTTGCATGCTTGTATAAACAAAAGTTATTTCCTAAAATGACGCACATACATGACAGTTTGTTTCTCTTCCAAAAACTTAAAAAAACATACTTGGTTGTACACAATAACATTGTAATTTAAGGGCACTCACAGATACATTGATTGTTTTAAACTAGGGTCCATGGACCCCAAGGATGAATAAGGGCGTGTTATGCACTATCAGTCAAAAGTTTTAATGCTTTTTAAAAATCTTACTGTTCAAAAACGTTTGACTGGTTCTCTGGTCGTGTATAGTGGCTTTCAACCTTTTTGACTTGAAGTTAACTTCTTGTTTTCAAACTGTTTCATTAACAGAATTTGGAGTGTTTGTATAATAAATAGATTCATTAAAAATATTAATTTTGTGATATCTATAAGGTTTAATAAAAGATCCTAAGTACTTCAAATGAAAAAAATAGGATCTGCACTCACTTGTAAACTTACTGTTTATTTATTTTTTTTATTTACATTTTTATTTAAAAAAAATTAAAATGAATAATTTTAAATAATTTTTTAAAGTTTAATTTTTTGGGATTAAAATATAAATATAATTTTTCAACAACAATAAATGTCATTCCTTGCAACTTTTATATGATAGAATATTTTCTTTTCTTGCATTGTATCTTTTTCCAGCATCAAGTTCACATTTAGCTTGCTTAATAATTATGGAACGAATCTCTGTTTTTGCATACTACTTATAAAAAATTGTTTATTTTATATTCTAATATGTCTAATATATCTAATAATATATGGGATAGAAACTCCACCCTTACAGCTTAATACAGAATAAAAATGTTAAATTTGTAATTGAAAATATTTTACAATGGTGGTCCCTGACAAGATGATCATCATATTTGGGAGATTTAGGAATTAAAAAGTTAAGAAAGCTCTCGCTCTGAACAAGTTTTCAGTTACTTATGTCATTGCTTGTGTTTCTGTGTTTGTTTCAGGTATTGTGTTAATATGCGCCGTCCTGACCAATGCATTGGTGCTTATCTGCGTGGTGGCCGCTCACATGTCACAGATGGGCATGTCTGCGATGGGTATGGGCGGAACAAGCTTCATTGACGCCATAATTCCTTTTGAGGGGGTGGAGCTGCAGCAGGTGCGTGATCTTGACATGCAGTACGGACAGATGAGAGCACCAGGAGTCTATGGCGGTGTGGCATTCAGCCTCACCTTTGGTGCACTTTCACTCCTATTCGTAGTGTCCAGCAGCAAACCCCCCCACATGCTTCCACGGAAGCTCCTGATTGGACAGTTTGCATTCCAAATCATTGGTGCGGTGGCTTATGTGGTTGCGGTAGGTTTGTATCTGCACTTCGTTATCTCGGTGAACTCAACTGACGTGTGCGTTCGGCGTGAACGACTGTATGCTCGTAACGGATATACCTGGATGAACTGTAGCGTAGGTGGGGGGGATGCAGCTGTCGCACTGTTTGGAATTATAACCGCAATTCTGTATGCTGTTGGGACCATTTTAACGGGGAAAACAATCCGGGATGTCAGCCGTTACTTTAAGGAGCGTAACCGCTATGAAGCCGAACGCAGAGAACAGCCCAAAGGTCATCTGGAAACACCTCTGGATCCTAACACTTATGTCTGAGTTGTGCAGCAAAAATATGGACCATAACTCTCTGGATGTACATAAACTGGTTTTAATTTTTGTTTTTTTACTTTTATAAAATTTTTAGCTGAAAGAATCCTGTTTTTAGAATTTTTTATGCATATTATAGTTGAATGGGATTCAGTCTTCAGTTCAATGTAGTTTTGATTATGAAGTTTTTAAATGAATAAACATTGAGTAATTACTGTATAAAGTTTTTGGACAGGAAGATTTTTAATGTTGTTTTTTTTTTTTTTTTTTTCTTTTTTTTTTTTTGTAAAAGAAGTTTCTACTCACCGAGTCTGCGTTTATTTGATATTTGAAATTACAGCGCAAACGGTAACAACTTTTTTTTACTATGTAAAATAACTGTTTTCTATTTGAATATGTTTTAAAATATAATTTCAAAGCTGAATTTTTATCATCATTATTCCAGTCAAATGATCCTTCAGAAATCATTCTAATATTCTGATTTGCTGTTCAAAAAACTATTATTATTATTATTATTATTATTATTATTATTATTATTATTATTATTATGTTGAAAACAGCTGAGTAGAATTTTCAGGTTTCTTTGATGAATAGAAACTGCAGAAGAACAGCATTTATCTTATTTTTGATCAATTTATAGCAGTTTGATTTCTGTCATCCTGAAAAAAATGTACTCAACTGTTACAAACAAATAAATGTTTTCTTGAACAGCAAATCAGCATATTAGAATGATTTCTGAAGGATCACGTGACACTGAAGCCTGTAGTAATGATGCTGAAAATGTAACTTTGATCTCAGCAATAAATTATGTTTTAAAATATATTCAAATAGAAAGCAATTATTTTAAATAGTAAAGGTATTTCACAATATTACTGTTTTTGCTGTATTTTGGATCAAATAAATGCAGCCTTGGTGAGCAGAAAAGACTTCTTTTAAAAAAATAAAAATCTGTCCAAAAACCTTTGACTTAAAGTGTATATTAAAAAAGTGAATGCAAAATATATATTCACTGTATTAATGGAAAAAAGCGCAACAGAATGTTGCAGTGTTGACATCAAAACCCAGAAAGCTAATTTGTTGTGGCTTTTCTTTTTGCTACAATTTTTTTTTTAAATTAGGTTTTTCAGTTCATGAGTAAAATAAGGTCTGTGGTTAACATTACTTGGTGTACTTTGACATTTTGCTCTACAATGTAAATTACACATACTCACACCCCAAGCATTCTGATGTAATTACCAATTCAAAGGTTCAAAAGTTTTAATTTTTCCCTTCCACAGATGAAGGCCTTAAGGCCTGGTTTCATAGACAGGGCTTAGACTAAGCCAGGATTAATCCATAGTTCAATTAGTATGTTTAATTAATTTTTATAAATGTTCCAAAGACAAAAACATTACTGGTGTTCATCATGAGACAAAACAAAGGCACTGCCATGTTTTAAGATCAATCAGTGCAAGTTTCTTTCAGGTAAAACAGCTCAGACTTGCATTTTAGTCTGGGATTGTCTGTGAAACGTACATAATCTTTGAATTATTATTATTATTATTATTATTATTATTATTATTTTTTTTTTTTTTAAACAAGAACAAATACTTGTCCATGGGGTTACACTATAGAAAGCAGTTATTTGAAATATTACAAATATTTCAGAATATTACTGTTTTTGCTGTACTTTGGAGAAAGACTTCTTTAAAAAAACATTCTGGGTTGTTTTATTGAAGTCAACTACTGGCAGATATTTATCCTTAATGATCATAATGATCAAACATACATTTTTTAAAAATTTACATAGCTTCAAAATTCACATATTGTTAATTTATATTTACCACAGACCTTGTTTTACTTATAAATTGAAATACCCCATTATAAAAAACCCATAGAAAAATCTTGATGGAACCTATGGTGAGCTAGGCTTTGGGTTTTGACTTCACAGAATTTGGCTTTGAATATTTAGTCATGCTGAAAATTTAGTTCACACAAGAGAAATTAAAATAAAAAATAACACAAAAATCTAAATTCACATTTACTCAACTTTAAACCTAACCTTCTTTCTTTCTTCTGTAGAATGTACAAATTTGAGATCTTACAAAAATGGTTTGTTACCAAAGGTCTTCAAAATATCTCTTTTTGCATCAGCGTTGCCAACTTTTCTTTTCAAGGAATGTTGCTAAAAGCAGTTTGATTTGTTGCTAAAAGTTGTTAAATGATGTTGTGATGTCATTGGACGATGACGTCATTATGTAACCATGACCCAAAGCCGATTCATTGCATAAAATACACTATTTATGATTCAAAGTGTTCATTTGGATTTGTTCATAAAATAATATAAATTTAATATATACAGTTGAATTCAAAAGTTTACATAACCTTGCAGAGTATGCAAAATGTATGTGTACATTTTCCTTATTTTGCCTAAATATATATATTTTTTCATTTAGTACTGGCCTTCAGAAGCTACTTACATGTTTCCCAGAAGACAAAATAAGTTAAATTTACACTGATCTTCAAATTCAAAAAGTAAAAGTAATATAAACATGACACATTTTTAAGATAAGACATTTTCATATTTAAATACTACACTGAATTACTGAACAGTTGCACATTAATGCACATAATTTAGAGGGAAAATGTTGGGAAAATGTATGCCTTTTTATCATTTGATCCACTTTTCAAAAGTTGCTAAATTCATTTTAAAAATAGCTACATTTGTTGCTTGTTTTGAGAAAAAACCTGCTAGACCAGTCTGAAAAGTTGCTAAATCTAGCAACAAAATTTCTAAGTTGACAATACTGTTTTGCATTCTGCAAAAGACAGTGAGTCATATAGTTATGGAATGACATTAGAGTGAGTAAATGATGTTTTTGTTTTTGTTTTTTTAACTTTCAGTTTATTTATTTTTTCTTTTCTGACTGATTGTCCAAAAGGGGGCAGCAGATACACATGCACTTTTGGCCCCTTAGTCTGACCTTACCTTTACTATGATGCATGACCTTAAATAGCCTCACTGCTGAATGTGATTTTAGCATTCATTATACAAAACTTATTATGTAAGCTTTTTCTACACGTTAATAAAAATGATTTTAAAGATTCCCTATGGTTACGCTGCTGTTTCGAAATAAATATCAGTGAAAAGTGCCTCACATTTTTCTGACAGCTAAAAATATATATATTTTTAACACAAAAAAATTAATGTTTCCACTGTTTGGTGAAGCTTCTGTTGTCACACTCCTTCAAAACTGTTTTTCGGTTTGTGATTGAAGTCTAGATACAGCAGGAATCTAAAATACACATTCTGGTAATATTTAACCATTATGACCCAGTTACAGTCTATTGATGGAAGAAGACGTACGTGAGCATACATACTTTGATTAATTATTTAGAAATCAATGGATTACTATGCTAATTGTGTGTGTTTTAATGATGCAATCTGTTCGGTGTCAGATCTGGCCTTTCCAATATGCAAAAAAAAAAAAGAAGTATCTAGACATTACTACATCATATATCCTTTGTGTGACTCAGGGCTTTTTCCTTTGTAATAGGGAGGTGTGTTCCCCTGGTAACGTTTCTTTACTCATGCTTACCACACAGCAAGTGCTGACAACCGGCGGTCACACGCACATACGCCACCACGGCCAAAGTACATGTGAGCTCAGAGAAAGCCTTTCGCTGCATTTCTTTTCTCTTTTCGCGTTCACAGGCATTCAGAAGAGTACTAAGAGGAGGTTTCCACTTGGACAGACGGGTGAGTTTTTTCAGCTGTTTCTATATATGTATGTTTGGTGACGACAGCACTCAGGTGAGCTGTCGGTATGTCATTTGTGTTTTTGTGTCCTTTTTAATGGATCTATTTGGAGGTTGAAGGTTAAACACAGGTTAAGGATTAAACATACTGTAGATAAGTGACCAGACGCACGTACGCTGACAGATGGAGCACATGGTGTAGGTGTGCAATGCTGAAAGTGAAGGTGGCTGAACTTTAGGAAATCTGATCCGGTGTGAACAGGGAATGTGGTGAGCAGATCAGCTGTGTTTAACAGCACCTTTATATCAAGTATAAGGTTATATTATATTTATTTTGCAATAAAGCTTTGCTTGATGTGAAGAATTGGCACGTTCAGAAGCAGGTATTTATACTGAGACTTAAATAGAAAGGAGAAGCAAAGTCCTCTCTGTCTCTTTATGTGTTGTCAATAGGTGTGTCCACTTTTGTCAGGACAGCTTACAAAGAAACTGGGTAATTTTGAGTCTGACTTCAGTTCAATGATCTGTTTTGCCTTTCCACTATCACATGCCAGGGGTCAGACAATGTCACTTAAGAGACCTGAAGGCTGTCATGTGTTTATGTATCGGAAGCTGTGTGGTTTTGAGCACTGCACGTGTTTAAGGGGTCAGAAATTAGGGGACAGGCAATAAAAAACGAACTGTAATTTATTTGTAAATCATTATTTTTGACTCAGCTGACATGTGATTTGAAATGTAGCCAGATACTAAATTAAAAGAATACAGGAAGCGTCCTTGAAGTGAAAGAGAATGTGTCAGAACAAAAGTATATTTGTATCTTGTGACTTGTGAGTCCTAGATGAAGGAACTATTGCTGCTTAATCAGGCTGTGGTTTCAGTTTCCTTTGTGCATAGATTTTCAAATGCTGCTATTAATGTTTGGCTGTTAATGTCTTTGAGACATTGCTTATGTTCTCTCTGATTTCCTGAAGTCAATATATCCCGTTATAAAGTATCTTCTTTATTTATTTGTTCTTTTTCCATTTTTCAAATGTCCTTTATGTACCCTACCGTTTAAATAAGGTCAAGGTCTTTTAAGAAAACAAGAAATTAATACTTTTTGGTAACACTTTAGCATAGGGACCAATTCTCACTATTAACATGGCTTATTAGCATGCATATTACTAGTTTATTGGCCATTTATCAGTATTAATAAAGCATATATTCGGCATGAACATGAACATACTACACATCCTTAATCCTATCCAATATATAAACCTAACAACTATACCTTTCTAACTATTAATAAGCAGTGATTAGGAGTTTATTGAGACAAAAGTTGTAGTTAATAGTTAGTTAATAGTGAGAACTGGACCATAAAATAAATTGTGACCTAATGTTTTAATTAAAACGGGTCAGACATTCAGATGAAATGACCTTTACGTTGTTAGAAATTTCTTTTACTAAAAGAATACTGAAAAGTTATTTCATTTCCACAAAAATATTAACTATTATACAATAGTTTTCAACATTAATAATAAGAAATGTTTCTTGAGCTTCAAATCAGCATATTAGAATGATTTCTGAAGGATCATGTGAGACTGAAAATTCAGCTTTGCATTCACAGGAATAAATTACATTTTAAAATAAAGCTGCAAGCAGCGATTACCAGGGTTCAAGCGCTTTAAGTCATTTAAGCACATATGAAAAAGACATTACATATTATTTATCAAGGCTGTAACGACCTAAATCATTTTTTTGCAAATCCAAGTAATTTACCGTATAAATATGATGCTTTTTTTAAAAGTTTATGACCATTATAGTACCAGCTGTGGTCCAATCCTAAAACTTAGCATGCTTGTTTAGAATCACCAGTCGCATATACTCACCAGGTTTTGTGAAGTTTTGAGTTTTCGTTTAGGCTTTATATGCTTTGAGGTATATTTAGACAGGCCCCTTATCTGAACGGCCCCGTTATAGCTTCTCAGAGGGTACAATTTTTTAACCAGTATTGACCTAGAGAGCCCAGATAACTGTACTGCAGTGTTTTTTCCAGATAACGAAAAACCTAGGACTCATTTGCAAAAGTAGGTTTTTCACCTTTTCTCAATGATTTAACCAACGGTTTGATTGACAGCAGGGGTTCTTGAGGCAAAGTTGTTCAGAATAAGAACATCTATCGTATGATATGAATATCGTGTGTACGTGTGAAAAATCACCCAATGTACAATCGTTTACGCCCCTGAAAAATGGCCGATTTCTTTCAGATTTCTCACAGACCTTTAAGGCCAAAAGCCAAAAAGGCCCACCAAGTTCTGTTCTGATCAGCCTCCGTAAACCTTGTCTAATAGGTGCTCAAAATTCATCTGCCTATGATGGCCATGTTTTTTGAGATATACAAATGTCCTTATAGACACTTTGGGCCAAGACTGTGCTTACCAATTTACACGTCAATAGGACAAATGGTTGCATAGTTATGGTCGTTTTTATGTTCTTTTCCCTCTTATAGCACCACCAAGTGGCGAAGCTCAGCTATTTTTTGTTTGTTTTTCACGTGACCTCAGATTAAGCTCTTACGTACGCGTTGTGAGTTTGGCGAAGATATCTCATTCTGTTAAAATTGATAAGTTGATAATTATTGATATTCGCTCTCTATCTTCCTGCACTGGTTTGGTTCTGATCTGGCAAAAAATCTAGGACTAGTTTGCAAAAGTAGGATTTAAAAAAAAATGCAAAATACCCCAAAATTATGTGCAATTCCGTACTTTTGATTGCTGTAGCAACCCTGTCCGGCCAATTGGGGCGAGCTTTGGTGACTTTGTAGGCGGTGTAAGTACTACCATCCTTCCAAGTTTTAAGTCTCTGCGACTGAAGGTTTGGTCTGCCCAATCAGTTTTACGTGGAGATTGCTGATCCTTGGTCATTCTAACAATTACAATAGGGTTTCGGCCCCTAAATATATTTAAATAAAACACAGATATTTCAAATTGCAATAATATTTGTCAATATTACTGTTTTTACTGTATTTTTTTTTTTTTTTTTAAACCTTTGTGAGTTTTGATTTCTATTTATTTATTTATTTATTTCAAAAACTGGTTAATAGCTAATAAATATTAGCTGTAACACCAAAAAAAACTATAACTAATAATCATAAGTTTGATATTTATTTTATAAATAATAATTTACATATGTATACAAACTTTGTTATGGCATGCTTGAGATCTAATATGAGACTTGATGTCTGAAGAGAATGAAGAAAAATCAAGTTAGCTATGATTTAAATTTTTCTAGTCAAGCTGTAATTTTGTCAAATTATGCAAATAAAATAATAAAATAAAATTAAAATAAAATAATAAAACTAAATAAAATAAAATAAAATAATAAAAGCTAATTATGCAATTAGGCTTAGCAAGAGGGGTTTTTCTCCTCATTTCTACTACATAACACTATGGCTTTTATAAAATGACTAAAGTGTTAGATTTCTTTATCTTTCTTTAGGTATCTATGTTCACTGCATGCATGTACTATAATATTTTACATTCATTAAAAACTAGTGAGTGTGAAAAGTGTGTATTTAGATTGTCTGTGAGACTAATACATAAATTATGTGTTAGAGAACCTACAAATTATTTCTTATATTACTTATATTAAAGTTACATTTTAACTAGAAGATTCACCCTGCTATTCAAAAGTTTGGGATCAATAAGATTTTTTAATGTTTTTTAATGGAGTCTCTTATGCTCGTTAAGGCTGTATTTATTTGATCAAAAATACAGAAAAAAACAGTAATATTGTGAAATATTATTGCAATTTCTAATAGTGTTTTTCTATTTTTATATACTTTAAAATATTATTTACTTCTGTGAGGCAGCAAGAAATCAGAAATCATTCTAATATGCTGATTTGTTATCAGTGTTAAAACTGTTTGTGCTGCTTAACATTTTTTTGGAACCTGTGATACTTTTTCTTTGATTCTTTGATGAATAAAGATTTTTTTTTTTTCCAAAATATAAATTGTTTCTAACAATACAAGTCTTTACTATCACTTTTTATCCAATTAGCACATCTATGAATGAAAGCATTCGTTTAATTAAAAAAAAAAAAAAAAGAAAAAATTTACTGACCCCACACTTTTGAATAGGTTTGAAACAATTTTTTTACTTTAAATAAACTACTTTTTAACATTTTATTTATTAAAGAATCCTGAAAAAAAGTATCACAGGTCTCACAAATATTAAGTGGCACAACTGTTTCAACATTGATTGTAAATCAGCATATTAGAATGATTTCTGAAGGATCATGTGACACTGAAGACTGGAGTAATGATGCTGAAAATTCAGCTTTGCTTCAAAGCAATAAATTTTATTTTGAAGTGTATTCAAATAGAAAACTGTTGTTTTAAATTGCAAAAATATTTCACAAAATTAAAGTTTTTTTCTATTTTTTGATCAAATAAATACAGCCTTGATGTGCACAAGAAACTTCTTTAACAAACATTAAAAATCCCAAACTTTTGAACGGCAGTGCATATTTAGTGTATATAAGTTAAATGATGCAAACAGTTCTGCATGTCTAATTGTAAGTGTCTGAGTGCTTGACAAAGCCCTACTGTTACTGTCTGTTGGCTGTAATTTCAACCAGTGCAGATCTTTCATGGATTCTTGCAGATTTGCTCATCCTTACATGCCAAAACAAATGCTTTCAAAAAGTCCTGCACATTATTGAGTCTCGTCCTCTCTGCAGATCTCCTCCCATGAGGGAAAACCATTGTGATGGCGGAGGGATTTGAGTTTGACCTGGACTACATTACAGAGCGTATCATAGGCATCACCTTCCGCCAGTCCTGCACAGAGCAGATGTACCAGCACAACCTGCGCAGCATCACGCAGATGCTGCAGTCCAAACATGCTGATCGATACATGGTGAGCAAACAAATCAGATGTCATTGTGTGACAGTAAATCAGACCTTTGCTGTTGGGGTCACATGGAACAAAACCTTTATTTTTCTGCATGCAGGTTATCAACTTATCTGAACACAGTGATGATCTCAGCAGGATGAATCACAGGGTAAAGTTAAACTGTGTGTCTGTTACAGATAAGTGATTGTATGCATATGTCCATTCAAAGGTTTGGGTTGGTTTTAATGTTTTTTTTTTTTTTAATAAGTTCACCAAGGTTGCATTTATTTGATCCAAAATAACATAAAAATGGTAATGATCTTAAATATTATTATGATATAATATTATTATAAAATAATGTTAAACACTATTATTAAAATAAAATTTTAATATATTTTAAAATGTAATGTATTTCAGTGAAGGAAAAGCTGCATCTTTAGTCTTCATTGTCACATGATCCTTCAGAAATTGTTCTAGTATGCTGATTTGCTGCTCAAGCAACATTTCTTATTATTATGAATCTTGAAAAATGTTTAAAAAGAAAAAGAAAAGAAAAGCATTTATTTAAAATAGACACTTTTCAGCCTTGCTGAATAAATGAAAGAAAAAAAAATCCTCCTAACCCCAAACTTTTAGTTGAAAATACACTGTTTCACATTTCTGAATTTTAGGTGGTGGATTTGGGCTGGCCGGAGCAACACACTCCATCGCTCCATCAGCTGTGTTCTGTGTGTAAGAACATGGACAACTGGCTTAGGGCGCACTCTGAAAATGTGTTGCTGCTACACTGCAAAGTGAGATTTAAAGATTGCAGTTTATTCTTTGGTACAAAGTCCATTATTTGTCTCTGTGACTCCGTCCTGGAGGAATGCCACGGTTGGTTAACTTCTTCCTGTGTCTCTCTTAGGGCAGCAAAGACAAAGTGGGTGTGGTAATATCCTCTTACATCCAGCTATCTAATGTTTCCACCAGGTACAACTCAACAATTCATATTCATTGTTAACAAGTCAAAACATCTTTAAAAAGACAATTACGTTCTCAGACAAGCTGCTTAAAGGAATAGTTCACCCCAAATGACCATTTTTAAACTATTTACCCTGATGCCATTCTAAATCTGTACGACTTTCTGTGTCATTACAATAAATGGCCAAGCTTTGAAAAAGACACAAAAGCACCATAAAATGTAGTTGTTTTGATTCAAAGTCTTCTAAATTCATATGATGGCTATGTGTGAGCATCAGACTCAAATTCAAGTCATTATTCACTGAAAATATTGATAATTATTCATAAGCAATGTCCTTTTTTTCTTATTTTTTTCTTAATTTTTTTATTTAGACCTTTTTAGTGAATTGGCTGACGCTATCCCTTTAAAGGGATAGTTCACCCAAAAATGAAAATTACCCTATGATTGACTCACCCTCAAGCCATTGTAGGTGTATATGACTTTCTTCTTTCAGATAAATATAGCTGGAGTTATATTAAAAAAAACATCTAGGCTTTATAATTGCAGTGAATGGCTGATGAGATTTTGAAGTCCAATAAAGTGCGTCCATCTATCATAAAAGTAGAGCACTGCATGTTAGCCCGGGTCCTAGGGGCCCCGACTACTTAACGCCCGTAGGGCCGGGTTTTGGGCCAATTTTCACGTCATAGTTCAGACGTGGGCCGGCAACGGGCCTGTTTTAGGCATTCATCAATTATGGTGATGTTAAAAAAAATTGCCGCACTGATGGAAACAACACAAGACCAGGCTCCTGTGACTATCAAGAGCGGCTCGGACAGTGTTTAGTGTTTAGTGACCCGTCAGCAGCAGCGAGCATGCCTTCAGTGCATAATTGCATGTAGTTCCGGTTCATTTTTGTGAAGCGCTCCTGTTCAAGACTGAGACGGCAGAGAGTGCATCATGTTTGTTTTCTTTATTTTATAAAAGCACAATGTTTTATGGATATTGTGCATGCACACAAATAAAAGTAGACCTTTTACAGGTCCGACTGATGTATTACTCTTATCTTTATGAGCAAAAATGATGGCATATTTTAAATTGTTTCCACTGAAAAAATGCAAATGATCACGCTGACGCCTACATGTCCTGCAAAGTGCGCTTTAGCCTCCACTCTTCACACAAATGATTGTATATGTGCCTAATAGCACACATTTATCTAGTTTTTTTTTTTTTTTTTTTTTTTTTGCAGTTTCTTAGGCAATTACAGGAATAATTTAAAATAATAATGCAACAAAATAAAAACAAGCCCACAAAATACAGAGAGTGAGATATCACAGATATTATACAACTTTACATTATACAGCTCTTGTTATATATACATATACACACATATATACCTATACATACAAAGAAATATTTAAGGTATATGCATGTCTAAGTACCCACAGGTACTCATAAATCCGTCTACATACATCTGAATATAGACACATTTAAAAAAAAAAGATGGCGGGGTTGTCACTCAACTTCATCTCTATCACTTCCACGCTAGATTTTTCACTCCCAGGGATAACATATATTCCGCCTCTACGCCTAGAAATTTAAGAAAGGGGTCCCAAATCCTATGAAACTTAAAGGGGTTATCTCTCAGTACTGTGGAATAGGCTTCGTTAGGAATAATTCCCTTAACAATACTTATCCACTGGGCCACCGAAGGGGTTGTGGTCGTTATCCACTGCAACAAAATACACTTGCGAGCACAATGTAACAATATTTGCAAGAGCTAAGTACCTTTAAAACCACAAGGGAGTTCCTGTGTAAGACTCAGTAGGCAGATCTTAGGTCCTAACCGCAGAGGGCATTTATCTAGGTTTAACGTTTAAACTAGCATTGTTAGATGTTTGAACTGTTTTATATCTATAGATTTTATTTTAGGCAAGCTTTGATGATTTAAATCTCTTCTCAATTGAGAAGGAAAAAATGACTATGATCAAGTCACTGGCTGCCGCTAGCCACTTGGTCATTACTTTAAAAAACATAAACTTATATTTAACGAACAAAAAAATGCTTTTTTCTAAATGACCTTATATAACAACTCTGCCATTCCATACAAAAATTGAACTACTTTAATTGCTGAAACTGTAGTGTAAGCTAAGTTTTGGGAGAAGTGGAAAAAGATGGGCTCGGGTCGGACTCTGGCCAAGAATTCTGATAAGCTGTCAGACAAGGGCTGGGCTAGGGCCTGAGTGTCTCCGGGCAGGGCAGGGCTAGGGCCTATATTTGAGACCCGTGCAGGGGTCAACATAAAAGTACTCCACACAACTCCAGGGGTTGCTAAAGGCCTTCAGAAGCGAAGTGATGTATTTTAATAGGAAAAATATCCATATTTACAACTTTATAAGTCAAAATCTCTAGCTTCTGTTAACTGTTGTACTCGCGTTCACGAGAATGACATTCCTGTGGATGATGTAGGACATAGGCGGTCATGGCGTCAAATGCAGAAGCACAAAGGAGAGAGCAAAACAAAACACTGGTCATGATTTAAAAGCACAAAACAAGGATTTGTAAAGAAAAATGCTGCAGGATTTTGATATTAGACAAGAGGAGACTGGTTTTTCTTTGCTGTAACCAAAACTTAGTTTTCATAACACTAGCATATTCTCACCGGAGCGTACACTACGCCTACATCCTGCGTCATCCACTGGAAGGCCACTCTCTCGTGAACGTATGTATGACACTTAACAGAAGCTAGAGATTACGGTTTATACCGTTTTAAATGTGGAGGTTTTTCTTACACTAACGCATTGATTTACTTGAGAAGGCCTTTATTAACCCCACAGTGCTGTGTGGAGCACTTTTTATGATGGGTGGATGCACTTTATTGGACTTCAAAATCTCAACACCCATTCACTGCCATTATAAGGCTTGGATAAGACATAACATAACTTGGATAACATAATCTTAATGGCTTCATTTCAAAAATCTTTATTTAAATTAGTGCTGTCAGTCGATTAAAATGTTTAATCTAATTAATTACATGATGTTTTGATTAATTAATCAAATTAATTTCAAAATAAATTTGACTGTGAAAATACCCACAAAAATTGTTTAAAGATATTTTGTGTTAAATTAAAAAGTATTAAGTAGACATTACAAATTGTAGCCGATTCAGCATAGAATGTATTACACACAAACATTTAGACTGCAACGTAAACATGGGAACATAAAAGAAGATCATTTGAGAAACATCTCAGTATTTTTGTTCATACGATGAAAATCATTGGTAACCAAAACAGCTTTGTTACCAACAGTCTTCAAAATACCTTCTTTTATGTTCCACAAAAGAAAGGTTTAAAATGACATGAGGGTAGAGTAAATGATGACAGAATTTGTTTATTTAATTATTTGTTTATTTATTTGTTTTGGTAAACTATCCCTTTGTTTTTATTTATTTATTTTTTTTTTTAATGGAATGATAAATAAGAAACTAAATCTCAGGTGGTGATAAATGTCTTTATGAGTCATTCGTTTATTCATTTATTCATTGATTCGTTCAAATGGCTGATTCATTCAGGAATGAAGTAAATGGCTCTCTTTATGAATCTTTGAATCATTGGTTCACGCAATTTGTTCAAAACACGGATTCATTCAGAAAATTTTAAGGCATAACTGCATTTATTGAGTTGTTACCCTGCATCATATTTGTCAACAGTCAACTGTATGAAAATATAAGATGACGTCGAGGTCTGGGGATGGGGCCAGTGCGTTAACTGCATTAAAATATTTTAATTGCGTTATTTTTTCATAAGTACTTAAGTTAATGCGTTAAACTGACAACCCTAACTTAAATATATAAAAGCATTATAAATTGGTAGTGCGGATGTAACGACTGCATGTTGTGGCATGTACTGTAGATAAAATAATTGCACAGTTGACCAACAAAAAGATTTTATCTGGTTATATTTCCATTTGTGTCATTTCTACCTTTCAGTGAGGAACATGCATTAGATCTCTACTCTATGAAGAAATTCTGCAGTGATAAAATGGTCAACCTTATGACTCCATCTCAGAAAAGGCAAGGATCATTTGTTTATGCATTAACTTTCTTTTTCCTCTCGTTCCTGTTGCTTTTCACCTTGAAGCATACTTAAGTGCTGGTGATGTTATGGCTGTTGGTCACTCAGCAGTCTGTCATGAGTGAAGGTTATGCTCTGGACAGCAGTTCAGGGTCACACATGAGAGGAAATCCCCCTATGCAGTCTGGACGTCCTGATATTATTCCCACTTCCTTTTTCTGTGAAATATCTTCATTTTACGCTTTGGGATTTTCTTTGTTACATCATACTGACAGACACTGCATGTCACCCCTTACTCATGTGCAAACTGAGAAAGAATTTTTGCTTTTTCCCATGCTGTTTAGTGCATTACTATTTTCCTTCCCTTATGTTCTCCCATCTCTATTGACTCCAGAAACACTTTTCGGAAAATGAGTTATTGTAAAGCTTCAAAATGGCAACAGAAATATTCTGCTCTGATCTGTTGCTGGAACAACACAAAGAAGCTGTTTTTGGCAACACTGTAAAGAAGCTATTTATTCTCTTTGATAGTGAGGCGCACCCAGAATAGCACTAAATCAGTGGAAGAATGTCAAGAAACATGATTTTTTTTTTCAGCTTTCAGGATCAGTAACACTATGGAAGCAGTTCTTTATATCTTAATATATATATATTATATTCTTTATATTACAATTCTAAATTTAAATCTAGCAGTACTTCTTCTCAGAATGGTGAGACTCAAACGTACAACTTTATTTGCAGTTCTGAGAGGAAACGTCCGAATTTTGAGATACAGAAAAAAGTCAGAATTATAATATATAAAAGTTACAATTATCTTTTTTGTTTTTCTTCCATGGCAAATGAACTTATTTGTGAAATGTAAACTTGGGGGATATAAACAATTCTGAGTCAAAAAGTCAGATTGGGAGATGTTAACTATTCTGAGAAGAAAAATTAGAATTGTGAGATATACAGTAAACTTGTAATTTTGAGAAAAAAGTCAGAATTGTAAGACAAACTCAGAAGTGCAAGAAAAAAGTAAGACTTCATGCCACAGTTCTGACTGTTTTTCATAATTCTGAGTTTATCTGAGATTTTTGAAAATTTTCAGAAAAAAAGTCAGAATTTAGAAATGTTTACTCGCAATTGTGAGTTTATAACTTGCAATTTTGAAAAGAAAGGTTGGAATTGTGAGATGTAAACTTGTAATTCTGAGAAAAAAAGTCAGAATTATCAAATGTTAACTCAGAAGTGCAAGACAAAAGTGAGACTTTATGCCACAATTCTGACTTTTTCTCATAATTCTGAGTTTATATCTCACAGTTCTGGGAATTTTAAGAAAAAAGTCAGAATTTTGAGATGTTAACTCTCAATTGTGAGTTTTTAACTTGCAATTCTGAGAAGAAAAGTAGAAATTGTGAGATGTAAACTTGTAATTCTGAGAAAAAATTCTGTATTATAAGACGTAAACTCAGAATTGCAAGAAAAAGTAAGACTGTTCTGAGAATTTTGAGAAAAAAGTCAGAATTTCAAAATGTTAACTCGCAATTGTGAGTTTATAACTTGCAATTCTGAGTAGAAAGGTTGGAATTGTGAGATGTAAACTTGTAATTCGGAGAAAAAAAGTCAGAATTATGAGATGTTAACTCAATTGTGAGTTTATAACTTGCGATTCTGAGTAGAAAGGTTGGAATTGTGAGATGTAAACTTGTAATTCGGAGAAAAAAAGTCAGAATTATGAGATGTAAACTCAGAGGTGCAAGAAAAAGTAAGACTGTTCTGAGAATTTTGAGAAAAAAAGTCAGAATTTTGAAATGTTAACTCGCAATTGTGAGTTTATAACTTGCAATTCTGAGTAGAAAGGTTGAAATTGTGAGATGTAAACTTGTAATTCTGAGGAAAAAAAACAGAATTATGAGATGTTAACTCAGAGGTGCAAGAAAACAATAAGGCTTTATGTCACAATTCTGACTTTTTCTCATAGTTCTGAGTTTATATCTCACAGTTCTGAGAATTTTGAGAAAAAAAGTCAGAATTTTGAGATGTTAACTCATAATTGTGAGTTTATAACATGCAATTCTGAGAGGAAAAGTCAGAACTGTGAGATATAAACTTGTAATTCTGAGAAAAAAGTCTAAATTGTGAGACGTAAACTCAGAAGTGGAAGAAAAAATAAGACTGTTCTGAGAATTTTGAGAAAAAAGTCAGAATTATGAGATGTTAAGTCAGAAGTGCAAGAAAAATAAGGCTTTATGTCACAATTCTGAGTTTATATCTCACAGTTCTGAAAATTTTCAGAAAAAAGCCAGAATTGTGAGATATACATTTGTAATTCCTAGAAAAAAAGTCAGAATTGTAAGACGTAAACTCATAATTACAAGAAAAAGTAAGACTTTATGTTGCAATTCTGATTTATTCTCATAGTTCTGAGCTTATGTCCCATAGTTCTGAGACAACAAGTCAGAATTTTGAGATAAAAAAGTTGCAGTTGTTTGTTCATCTTTAATCTAAATGGTCTTCTGTACTTTTCAAGCCTTAGGCTTGTTTGGAAATATTCATCAGTTCTTTCTTCCCACAAAATCCCTTTGTTTTAAACTGCTGATATTGGCAAATAAAACCAGGCTGATGCATCTTTTTGCTGTTTTATTGTTGACTTCATCTGAAGTTGTGCTGGTGTTATGAGGCTTGATTTATTATTGTCTCGTGTCAGTATGAGTGACTGATGTGTTTGTGGATGATTCAGGTATGTGCAGGTGTTTGGCAGGCTCCTTACCCGTCAGATCCGCATGAACTCTTCCCCCCTCTTTATCCATGGCATTAATATCCATCCCATTCCTGACTTCCACCCTACAGGTGAGGAAAACACCCATATGCCGGACATCCATTAAGTGAAACAGTGTTTTTAGCTTCCAAAGAATTGTAGTATTTGTCATTAAAATCTCAACAGGAACAGATCTTTCTCAGAATCTCTCAGTTCTCCATTTTTTCTCCTGAGAAAAATACTTCAGTAATCTTACTTAAAGTATTACCTCACCCAAAAATGAAATTTTTGCTGTCTCACTCTCATTTGTTTCTTTTGTGGAACACAAAATAAGACACTTTGAAGAAAGTTGGTAACCGAACTGTTTTGGTGATCATTGACTTAACTTAACTTTAACCTAAAATTATAAGTTCTGTAAAAGTATTACTGTATCAAATTCTTCCAAAACCATTTAAGCTATGACTTCTATGTTAAATTTACAATTTACAGTATACCATCTGTGTTTCTACTGTTATTTCTACAAAGGAAGTTGAGGAGAAACATCAGAGACAAAGTTAATAGTTGATGAAATGTTATTAAGAATATTTTTCTTCTGGGTTTGTTTGTTTTCAGTGTGTCAGCTGTTTATCAGAGTGTATCAAGACACACAAACAGTTTTCACATCGGGAGTGCAGTAAGACACTGGATATTATATAAATGCAATATAAAAGTAACATGGACATATTATGTGTATCATCATTTTTATGCATGTGATTATACAGTGTTTAGTGTTTATAATATGTGTATATTTAGTGCTTGTGTATAACTCTCAGTCAGGTTGCCGTAGGTCAGACAGACAAAGTGTGTTTTGTTCTGAAACCCCCACAGATGCTCAAAGGTGATTTCATGGTGAGATGTCTTGCTGTCTCTTACACACACACAACACTATTCTTATGAAAACTGCACACCGTGTCATCTTCATTTCTTCTTTTTGCAGATTGCGTGTTATCATAAAAATGATTCCATGAGGACTCACGAGACAGTGTTTCGTGTGCAGTTCCACACCGGCGCCCTGTGTGGAGACCGACTTTCCTTGCATAAAGAAGACCTTGATCATGCAAACAAAGGTACATAAAGGGTTTTTTGGCCAAATCTTTGCACTCAAAGTGTCCCGAAAGATAAGAATCTAGGAAGGCATTTCCATTTGTAAAATAATAAACCAAGTAATGTTTATTTTGTATGTAGCACTCTTTTATCTTTTCAGATAAATCAATAGATATATTGTTCAAAATGTTGACTTACAGTATTTGAACTGTAAATCTGGTTGACAAATGTTACTGGAAAATGTTCAAAGTTGATGTGATGAACTATGCAGGTGATTTTGTTTCTGCCAGGACATCGGTGTGAACCTGAGAATCTCACTTTATTTTCTTTAAAAATATTAAAATAAAATAAAATAAAATAAAATAAAATAAAATAAAATAAAATAAAATAAAATGCATACATAACTTGAAAAAAATGTTAACTGAAATAAAATATAAAAACATATATTAAACATATAATTTCAGGTTTATTTCAGGTTTTCAAGGTGGTGATTAAATTCAAATAAATATTTCTAAAAACTAATAATAATTAAAAAAAAGTGACAAAACATAGCAATTACTGAAACTTAACTACAATTTAACTGAAAAATAAAATAAAATAAAATAAAATAAAATAAAATAAAATAAAATAAAAAAAAATGCATACAAGCAGAACTTTAGGAAAAAACTCTAACTTAAATAAAATATAAAAACGTATATATTAATATTATATAAAATATAAAAATATTGTTTTATTGTTTTATTTCAGATTTCCAAGGTTGCATTTTCTCATTTCCATTTAATTTAACTAAAAATGAAAACTAAAATTTAAATAAAAAATTCTAAATAATAATAATAATAATAATAATAATAACAACAAAAATGACAAAACTGAAACTTTTAACTAAAAATAAAATAAAATAAAATAAAATAAAATAAAATAAAATAAAATAAAATAAAATAAAATAATGCATACATACATAATTTGAGGGGTAAAACACTTGAACCAAAATAAAATATAAAAGCTTATATATTAAACTTTTATAATTTTAGGTTTATATCAGGTTTCCAAGGTGGCATTTCTCATTCTCAAAATTTAAACTAAAATGTGAATACAAATTTCTAAAAACTAATAATAATAATAACAAAAAATGACAAAAACACAGCAATTACTCAAACTTTTAACTAAAATTAAATAAAAATAATAAAATAAAATAAAATAAAATGCATACATAACTTGAGGGGGGGGATGGGCTTTAACTGAAATAAACTATAAAAACATATACATATTAAACTTTAATAAAATATAAAAAATATTTCAGGTTCATTTCTCATTTTTATTTAGTTTAACTTAAAATGAAAACTAAAATGTAAAAAAAAAAATTCTAAAAACTAATAACAATAACGACAAAACTTACAAAAACATAGCAATTACGGAAACTTTTTATTAAAATTAAGCTGAAAAAAAAAAGTAAATGCAAAATATAAATAAAAACTATAATGGTATCTCAGTGATACTAAAATAACAGAGAAAATACATACATTAAACCAATACAATCAGACTTTATAAAGTGTAGATGGTCGGCAAGTGTAAATGGAGTAAGAAATAAGCTCCCCGTGTTATATTGAATATAGTTAAATAATGGGGAAAATACAAAGCATCTGTGAAATTAAAGGATTTTGTTTTCAGTATTAATGGCATATATATATGAGAACAATTCTGCAGCCATATTATTATTTACTGTTTTTTGTTTTGTTGTAGAAATAATGCCTGTCTTGGTTATTATGTGTTTTACTGTCTTCATAGTCCCACTAAAAATCTCAGAAAAAAAATCATTCTTAAAAAAGCTCTAGCAGCAGTTGTTTTCACATGCCATTTTATTTTTATATTTAGTTTTTAATGTAGTGTTAATGTTAGTTTTGTGAGCCAACATACATTTGTACTTAACTATACTGAGTGCAGGTTGGTGTTTCCTATTGTGTGTGTGTGTGTGCGTGTGCGCATGACTGAGCATGTGAGTAAGTGCGTAGTGTTTTTGGTAAATAATGACAGACAAGACACACGGTGACCCAAGCAGACCTGAGAAAGAGACAGACAACTGAACTCTTCACACAAACACTTCATTTTGGTCCTTGCGCAATGGGAAACCTTACTCAGTCAGCCGTAATTTTGGATGGACAGAAGCAAAAACAATCCCACTGCTGTGGCGAACATGCTTACAAGTCACAGATACATCAGCTGTCATTGAACTTGTGTGTGTTGATGTTCCCACATTGCTGCGCAGCGTAGTTTTTTCCGTTCCTTTCATCTCTTTTAGTCATCGTTTGCTCTTGTTTCTATTCAAGACCCAAGATTCCCAGAGGACGGTGTGGTGGAGGTGCTCTTTTCAGAAACTGCCGACAGCGAGTCATCTCTTGCTTCAGGTATCCTCACGTTTCTCTGGAACGAAAGGTGTTTTATGGATCTTTGCCAATGTGGATTATTCAATATGGTTGGTTCAGGTAGAAATGAATGTAGTTTTGAATTTCTCCATTTTAAGATTGTGGCCACTGGAGGAACAGTTCAGCAGTTGTTATTGAAAATGATTCTCTGGATTCACTACAGGCTCAGTGGGACTTCACTGAAAATCTTACAGCAGCAGGTAAGACTGGTTCTTCATAACATCTAGGGTAACACTTTACAGTAAGGTTCCATTAGTTAATGTATTAACTAACATGAGCAAACAATGAATAATACGTGTATTACAGTATTTGTTAATCTTTGTTAAAGGAGAAGTCCACTTCCAGAACAACAGTTTACAGATAATGTACTCACCCCCTTGTCATCCAAGATGTTCATGTCTTTCTTTCTTCAGTCGTAAAGAAATTGTGTTTTTTGAGGAAAACATTTCAGGATTTTTCTCCATATAATGGACTGATATGGTGCCCCGAGTTTGAACTTTCAAAATGCAGTTTAAATGTGGCTTCAAACGATTTGGGATCGTTTGAAGATGCATTTAAACTGCGTTTTGGAAGTTCAAACTGAAGACAGACATGAGCATCTTGGATGACAAGGGGGTGAGTACATTATCTGTAAATTGTTGTTCAGGAATTGGACTTCTTATTTAATGTTAGTTAATGAAAATACAGCCATTCATTGTTAGCTCATGTTAATTCACAGTGCATTAACTAAACATAACAAACACAACTTTTGATTGTACTAATACATTAGTAAATGTTGAAATTCACATTAACTAAGATTAATAAATGCGGTAGAATTACTGTTCATTCTTAGTTCATGTTAACTAA
Source organism: Labeo rohita (assembly GCF_022985175.1). Lineage (NCBI taxonomy): Eukaryota > Metazoa > Chordata > Actinopteri > Cypriniformes > Cyprinidae > Labeo > Labeo rohita. Next base: position 10,391,525 of record NC_066888.1, on the reverse strand, counting down.
TGTATTTAACTAATAAGCCTTATTGTAAAGTGTTACCATGTCTAGAATAGTACTCTTTAGGGCTGTCCCCTAATAGTCAACTAACCGTTAGTCGACGAGAAGAGGCTTAGTCAACCAAAATCATTTTAGTCGCAGAAAAAAAAAAATCCACAGAAAGTGGCAAAGTCACGCAGTCCGTGACGGACAGATCATTAACAGCTGGTCTACATGGTAATAATACAGTGCTTAGGCAGGACATCCAAATGCTCATCATTCATCAGCCTCAAATATGGCTTTTCATCTGAAAGATGTATGTAGTAGCAACTTTACATGGGAGTTCAATCTATAGTTAACCTAGAGAAATGTACGCTGTTTAAGTGTCTGTGTGGAGTGTTGAAGCTAAATAGAAGTGCTGGTGCAATCACTTGCTCCTGCTCCATCATTTTTGGTCTTACAGATAAAAGTAATACATCTCTTGAATATGTAAAGACTCTGTTTTTTTTGTATGCAATCAGAATAACAACGAAACGTTGTGCTTTTGTAAAATAAATAAAGCAAACAGGATGCACTTTCTGCCATCTCGCTCTCTGTGAACTTGAGCGTGGAACTCTGTAACACCGTGTATACTTGCCTTGCAGACATTAAAAATGTATCTATAGAGAGTGAAGTGTCTAGTTTTAACTGAACCAATTCAAATGGAAAACAAATATTCTCAGATTATGTAATCTGTATGAAACATGCATACAGGCGCATCACTACTGCGATGATGACTCAGTGTCACTGACTTCATCTCTTAAGCTGAAAACAAAGAAGGCAGTAGTTTATCAATGTGTTGTTAAAACTTTAATGCAGTCTCCTTGCTGTTTTTCCCTGGCACGTTCATAATTAATATATCTGCCGGTGCGCTTTGGCAAGCTTTTTTTTTTTGTGCGCTTGAGCGGTTATTAGGCAATGTATGCTATTAAAGGCTTATTATGATGATTTATATGGTTTATTAATAAACATGCAACTAATAGTCAACTAATGCTTAAAATGATCGACTACTAGTCAACTACTACACTGTATAAAAAAAATTGTTGAGTCAACTTAAAATAATTTGTAACCTTTTTGTAAAATTTTAGGAACCTTGAATCAACTTAAAATTTTAAGGCAGCTGGGTTACCCATCTGTTAAGTTGAGCAAACACAAATATCGTGTTGTTACTTAGTACAACTTAAAATTTCAAGTTGACTAAACTTATTTTAGTTGACAGAACTTAAAATTTTAAGGCAGCAGGGTAACAAATTATTTTAAGCTGACTCAACAAATTGTGTTTTTTATTTTTTACAGTGTAGCCTTAGTGGTCTTGAATAAAACTAAAATAGAAATGGATTTTTTTTTTAAATGTGTCCTTTCTTTTATACTTTCTGTTTGTCAAAAAAAATCTCCTGAAAAAAAGTATTGCAGTTTCCTTTAACACTGACAATAATAAGAAATGCTTATTTAGTGCCAAATCAGTATGTTAGATATAAAATACATTTTAAAATTAGATGACAGTTCTTTTTAATTGTAATAATATTTAATAAAATACAGTATTACTGTATCTTTTTATCAAATTAATAAAAAAAAATAGTTTTGAAATTGAAATTGTATATTGAAATGTTAAATAGTTAGAAAAATAAAACAGTAGAACAATTATGAAGTACAAAACAATAAATGCAAATGCAAAAATGAAAAACATACAGTACAAATGTAAAAAAAAAAAAAAAATGTATGAGTTAAATCGCAAGACCATAAACTCAAAGCATTATATTTACTGAGATATAACCACAGTCTCCACTATATATCATATATAACAAATGATACGTATGTTATATTTATTTACACAATATTTACCTAAAATTCACAGGTGTTGGTCAGTTTTAGAAAATTACTATGGAAATGTGATTTTACATATTAGTCAGTACAGATTAAAAAAAATAATAATAACAATACTGTCCTATTATTACTAGATTATCAGTAGTCTACAATAAACGAATAAATAGTTTTTAAATCAACAACAAAATGTTACAGTGACCTGTCTCTTTTTTGCTTTCTCATTTCCTCAGTGAATCACAGTTAGTTTTACTTTGTGTAAACTGTAGTATATTTGTATTAAAGTAGTAGTTCACCCAAAAATGAAAATTCTTTCACTTACCTTCATGTCATTCCAAACCCCTAAGACCTTAATTCATCTTCAGAACACAAAATAATATATTTTTGATGAAATCCGAGAGCTTTCTGTCCCTGCATACACAGCAATGCAACTACCACATCTTCAGAACATAAATGAAGGTTTTTTTTAATGAAATCCGAAAGCTTTCTGACCCTGCATAGACAGCAACGTAACTCACACGTTCAAGCCACAGAAAGGTAGTAAAGACATTGTTAAAATAGTCCATGTGTCATCAGTGGTTCAACCTTAATTTTATGAAGCTACGAGAATGAAGGTTTTACAGGTTTGGAATGACATGAGGTTGAGTAATTAATGACAGATTTTTCATTGTGGGTGCACTAACCCTTTAACGTACTACAAACACATTGAATCTGGCTTTGCATTCACTAACTAATTCAGGCCTTGTTTTTATAGTACTCCATAGGCCTCTTGTGGGACTTGAGTGGTGAAACCATGGGATTGTGGGATTTATTTTAGGATAGAAAACAAAAGCATGAACGCACATGTAAGCAGCGTTTACTTCAGGATGCAAAGAATAGATTTCCGAGACATGAAGTCTCGTAATGGTCTAGTAATTTTCAAGTTACGGTCTGCTACAGGAAACACGCTTTACTTCTAATACCATTATTAAGTCTGGGCACTGTTTGCTGAGGTTAATTGGAACATGTGAGACTGTGCGGGGTTGTTCAGAATGAGTGAAAACATAACCTCCTACAATAATAGTAAAATTCTTGCATTTGACCCTAATCTAATCTTGCTTGGCCTTAGTCCTCCAGACCATAATGAGCTCCAAACCAGACCTGCCAGTTACCATAGTACAATCACAGTGCTATTGCCGTGCCTGTTTTCCTTGAGGGTTTGTAATTACTGTAAATGTTAAGGTTGCTGCACTAAATGAACTGTAGTAAGACAGAGCTGCCCAAGCTACGTGATGTTTTGTTGAGGAGAGCAAGTCAGGATATCAAAGCAAAGGGATGGAGCTCAGACATAACAGACCCAAATGACTCATGTGTTATTCAAGGGCCAGCATGTTAGGGAGAGTGGACTAATATTTAGTAACAGTTTGAGTTGACTTCTACACAAGGAGAAGACAGAGGTGAAACAAATATTCTGAAGGATATATCAATGGTGGCAACCATAATAATATTTTGATCATTTTTTTGTAATGTATTCCTTTTCCAGTCTAAAAAGCTGATATTTAAAGTAATTTTGAAAAGATACAATAATTTAATACATCTTCATTGAGATATAATTATGCCTTCTGAAAGGTGACAGGTTTAACAGTAACGGCTGACTGCTGTACATTTCAGTTTGATTTTACAAGCCTTGTGCCCAACATTTTGAAACTACGGTTTGCTTTCAGTAATGATATCTTTACAGATATCCAATTTTCAGTCATCATCAGATTTATTTTATTATTTATTATTATTAATATTATTGTTTAAAAAAAAAAATTAGGGCTGCAAAACGATTAATCACGATTTATCGCATTTAAAATAAAGGTTTATGTTTACATACTTTATGTGCGTGTACTGTGTATATTTTAATACACACATACATGTATATATTAAGGAAAAATATTTTAGATTTATATGTAGAACATTTATATGTATATATAATATAAACTCTATACGTATAAATATATACATACAATTTTTTTTAATATATACATATATGTGTGTGTTTTTATATATACATAATAAATATACACAGTCCACCCACATATAGTATGTAAACATAAACTTTTATTTTGAATGCGAGTAATTGCGATTAATCGTTTTGAATCCCTAACACAACTGACATTTTAAGACTGTATTGCAAAACATAATTGCCTTAATGTCTTGCAGGAATTATTTTATTGACCATTTAATTTTATGCCATCATAACAAAGTTTTGGTTATTTTGGCTGTAGTTCACTTGAAAAGGAAAACATTTGATGATAACAGGGTTGACACAATTTTAAGTAAAGTAAACTTCTTTTTCAGTATAAATCATTTTCATTACAATCCACCAGTGACTATTATATTTATTTCTGAAGTAGGTACATTTGATAAAAATGTAAAATTTTACCAGTCATGTAGAAAAAAAAAAACTACATTACATTTATTTTTTTTTTAAAAGTAATTTAAAAAAAAATAACTAAAAACATGTTTAGCATGTTAACATCTCTTTTTTTGAAATTATGGGCACAATATGGTAAACTACTTTTTAAAAGTTTGAGGACTTTAAGATGTTTTATTGTTTAAGAAAGCATCTAAAAAAAGTATCTAATCCTCACCAAGTCTGCGTTTGTTTGATCAAAGATACAGTTAAAACAGTAATTATGTGAAATATTATTCTAATTTAAACTGTTTTCATTGTGAATATATTTTAAAATATTATATTTTATGATATTTTAAGCTGAATTTGCATTACTCCAGTTTTCAGTGTCACACAATCTTTCAGAAATCATCCTAAATTGGTGCTTAAGAAACCTTATTGAAAATGGTTGTGCCGCTTCATATTTATTGTGGAAGTTGTGATACATTTTCTTACTGACCCCAAAAATTTAAAACAGTGTTTTGATATCAAAACTGAGGGTGGCTCAACTTACCCACTGGCACATCTTACCCCACCTTCCCCTATACACAAAATTAAATTATGCAGAATTAACCACTTCAAGGAGTGGAGCATAGTGAGTGTTTAACTTCACAGAAATAAACTTTGTTCTCCTTGTCCAGTTATAGTTCAGTGATCAGAGAACTTATAAGTTGCACTTGTTTTGTTTACCCTTCACTTCTGGACATAGTCTAAAAAAAAAAAATAGGGCTACACGCAAGAATCGGAAATTCCAGGGCCGGATATTTAAAGGTTGGGGAGTTTCTGTGCACAACTGTAAAAAATCAATCCCAACAGCTTAATGTGTATGTGCGTGTGTGTGTCATATGGGACTGAGGCTTGATGCACATCTGGTTGTGTGATTCCGTCTCAAGCAGCCGTGTAATTTAGAGATACCTCATGGTTGGAGCACAAACAGCCTTTACAATTTACAATACATGAACTCAAATACAGAATTACACACTCTCACAAACACACAGTGTATGTCTGTAATTATTGCCAGTCGTAGCGACAAACAGTCTGAAGGAATCCTACAGCTGACCGACCAAAAGTTGCATTCTTGTTCTTTTTCTTCTCTCTCGTTATCTTTCTTTTCCTTTCTGTTAATCTCTCTTTCATCATTGCGTGTTTCTTTTACCTGGTACTCTTGTTCTGTACTACAGCAATACCTCCCTTATCTCTCTCTGTGTCTCTTTTGCGCTCCGTCTCTCCACCCACACATAACTCCGCCCTTGTGTTTACATTCCCCACTCCATATTTGGAGGGCTCAAGGTCCTCAGAGCGTCCGTTCGCGCTCTACAACAAGCATATGTGTGTGTGTACAGCTGTATTCCGAGGAGCATTGGCTGGCTCGAGCGGAATAATGCTTCCCAAGCCAGGATTTTCCCCTACACCCAGGAGGGGCACCTGAAAGGGGTTACCTGTGTGTGGAGGTGGAGAGAGAGAGACAGAGAGAGAGAGCGAGCAGTACTGTAAGAAGAAAAGGAGGAGGGAAAACAGTGGAAAGGGAGAAAAGAGATTGACTGAAAGAAGAGGAAAGAAAAAGAGACCCAGGGGAGCTGTTATCACCTTATGGGAAAGAATGCAAGCTGCCTGTCTGTTTAAAACTGCATGAGGAGAGAAGGACAGAAAGAGAGAGCGGGACAAAATGGGCACAGGCGCCTGCAGGATAAACACGGTCAGGAGCGCTTGCCTCTTTCCTTTCTTTTTTTCACCTCTTTCTTTATTCATTCAAGAAATATCTGTTTTTTTTTTATTTTGTCTTGTAGAGTCTGACTCTGTCAGATGTGTTTTTGCACTTTGTCTTTTTTTTTCCATGTTCAAAGTCATCTGTTGTCCTCTCAGATACCTTTGGGGTCTGATTTGAGAGGATGTTTCTGGAAAGCATTAGGTTTGTGACGCTACGTGCATTTTTGAAGCAGTGCGGGGTGGTGGGATATACTTTCAGCAGCAACACGGTTGATTTATTTTGTGAGCTGTTGAAAGCTCTTGTGATAAACGAATGCAGTTGTGCTTCATTTATCAGGAAATGTTGCAGCATAAGTCACTTTTGAGAGTTTCAGGTTTTGCATTTGATACTTTGAATACTTGAAACATACTTGAGGAGAATATGAAGAAATATCGGTATGTTGTTCTTTTACTAATTTATATTGTGAATTTGTTAGTAGCAAAGTCAAAGTCAAGTTTGCTGTCATTTTTCTCAGTGCTGTACGGTGCATTGAACTAGCTAGTTTTGATCAAGTTGTCTATTAAATATTTATTTTAGATTATGATGAAGTTTGGATGATAGTGTTACTGTTGAATCAAAGTTGTCTAGTGTGTGTGTTTGTATGCCTGTTTATGTGTGTGTGAGAGAGTTGCCAGCTGTGGCGTTTTATCATGCATGCCTGGTATTTGGATTTCAGCCTCTTGAGACTAGAGAAGCTTTACTGGTTTAGTTAAAAAGGTCTGTGTTTTGTGCCAGTTGACATACTAACCGGTTTTGCCATTGTGATTGGTCCCACTTTATATTAGGTGTCTTTGTTTAACATGTGCTTGCATAAAAAATATATACAATGCACTTAATGTGTTCATATTGTATTGCATAACACTTTCGTCACTATTGAGGTGGGATACGTTTAAGGTTAGCGACAGATTTTGCATGGTTGAGGGATAGGATAAACTGTGTATTTACAAAAATTAGCTAAAGTACAAAAGCATGCAAGTACGCAATAAGTGCATTGTATCACATGATTAGTTTAAATGTAAGTACACAGTAGTTAAAGACAATATTGAAGTATGCGTGATATGATTATTTCTGGTTGATAATTGTGCATTTTTACATAATATACATCTTGTCTATAAAGTGCTGCAGTAATTGACAAAAACCCATTTGAATTTTTCCATTGGCTTTTGGGTTATTACAGAAAATAAACTGTGCACAACAATAAAAGTTCATGATTCTTAGATGTTTTGTTCACCATGATGATCTTCACAAATAAACATAACTTGAATGAATTTTGAAGCGTAAATACAATCGGCAGAAGTAAAAAAGCTAAATATAGTCTATAAACAAATTACACCGTCGAATGGTTAAAATGGTTTCTGAGATTGATTAACACAGTGAGGCTGTGAAAGCAGACTATAGAATGTAGATGAATTTACCTCTTCAGCATGATGACACTTAAGGTCCACGACAACCTCTGTAGTCCCTTTTAGATATTTGTTAGCAACTGCCTTTTTTAAGCTTCACAAGAGGATATTACTCATGTGTTTTGTCATATAATAAAACATGAGCTTGTGTTAAAAGATTAGTTCACTTCCAGAATAAAAAAATCCTGATGATTTACCAACCGTCATGTCATCCAAGATGACATGTTCATGCCTTTCTTTCTTCAGTCAAAATTAAAAAAAGGTTTTTATTTCCAGTCTTTTTTACTGGCATTTTGTCAGGACAGTATGATTTGCACTTACATCAAACTGATCAGCAAACAACAAAATGTCCTTACCATGTCTGACCCCAGACCTTTACCATCCCTACAAAGAGGGTAAAAAATTAAGGTTTTTGAGGAAAACATTCCAGAAATTTTCTCCATATAGTGGACTTAAATGGGAATCAATGGGTTGAATGTCCAAACTGCAGTTTCAATGCAGCCTCAAAGGGCTCTACACGATCCCAGCTGAGGAATAAAGGTCATTGCACACTGAGTCTTTGAACTGACTCGGAGAATTTTTTACACGTTTTTTCATATTCGTCATTCTAAAAATTAGTCACGTACAGAAACCTTGCACACTGAGTCCAATGTATATTAATTCATCCATTGCAAAAAATTTGCAAACCAATACAAAATGGAATCTTCAAGCAGTGAGGATGATTTTGTTGCCCATGCTCTTCTTAAAAAGGACATATTGGGTCCATCCAATTATAAGATACAGAGAAGAAGGAGAGAATACTTTTTGTGTGCACCTCCTTAAGGAGCTGCGGGATTATCCCGGCAATTCAAAGTTTACTTCAGAATGTCAGTGAACTTTGATTCTTTGGTAGCGTTTCTGGAGCCACATATTATAAAGAAGACCACTAATTTCTGTGAATGCAGTGTACAAAGACCTTTACCGTGCTTTATGTTGCGAGACGAAGTGGATGAACTTGTCAGACGCAATTCTGGATTTTGGCGTTCGCTTGTATTGTGCTTCTGAACAAATGTCAAAACACCTCAAAATGCTTGCTACGTATGCGAAAAACTTGATCTGAACTTTTTTTATGACGGACAAAAGTTTCAGAGACAGTGTAAACGCGATTGACAACGTGAGGTGGTATTTATTTTTTTTCGTGCAAAAATTTCAGACGGAAATTTCGGACTCAGTGTGCAATGACCTTAAGGGTCTTAACCAGCGAAACGATCGGCCAGTTTCTTACATTGAAATGCAAATTTCATTGCTTTTTTTAACCACAAATGCTCATCTTGCACTAGCTCTAATTCACGAATTATGTAATCACATTAGAAAGGATGCGTGTGACGGAAATACCGAACCATTTTTTACAAAGCGGATGTGCAAAGAAAGTCAAACGCTTTTTGCAAAAAAAGTAAAACAACGATTTTGGACAGTTTTGAAGTTGGAGGAGAAAATTAGATTTTATTTTTTTAGAATTAGAGTTACCTTTTTGAACCCAGATGAGGTACACAGATGAAGAACTAACCACGTGTGACCCTTCCAACGTGCTTACATAATACATGAAGTCGTGGATGTGCATCGCAGAGCTAGCACAAGATGAGCATTTGTGGCTAAAAAGTATATAAATTTTTATTTTATTTTAGAAAATATCTGATCGTTTCACTAGATAAGACCCTTATTCCTCGGCTGGGATTGTGTGAAGCTCTTTAAAGCTGCATTGAAACTGCAATTTGGACCTTCAACCCATTGATCCCTAATGAAGTCCACTACATGGACAATAATCCTGGAATGTTTTCCTCAGAAACCCTCAAAATTTCTTTTCGACTGAAGAAAGATAGACATTTTGGATGACATGGGGTGAGTAAATTATCAGGAAATTTGTGTAATCTAATTCTAATCAAATCCACTATCTTAACCAAAATACCCATTCAGAAAAACCCAAACCCACTGATGGAACTAGAAGTGCTTAAATGCTAACGTTTTTGGGTTTTGGCCTACAAAAGCACTTCATCCCTGCTGGCGTGATATTAAACATCAGTGTTCTTGCGTGTGTTTGTACAGCCTGCATGTGTGATGCTGCCTTCTGGCTTCATGTTGAACAGTAGATATGCGTTATCAGTCATGATCATTGCTGCGAGACTCTGAGTGTGTCATGACACATGGCGCTATCTGCTACGATCTGTGTTCAGCTGCTGCCGGCTGAATGATGTGTCTTTGCTAGAACACACACAACGGCCACACAAAGACATGTCTAGCTCTGGGTACCTGTGTATTTGTGTGATGACTAAGGTGTCTGCAACTCGTTAGAGACGTGTTAACATTTCCACTGGACCCCAGACCTATGACACACAGGACTGAATGTAGGAGGAGTGGGTGAAGATAAGGGGCCACAGGTGTGAGTTTGTTTCACCATGGTAACTTTTTTATACTTTAAAGGGATAGTTCACCCAAAAATTCTGTCTTTAATTACTCACCCTCATGTTGTTACAATACCGTAAGACCTTTGTTTATCTTTGGAACACAAATTAAGATATTTCTGATGAAATCCGAGAGATTTCTGACCCTGTATAGACAGCAACACAACTGACATATTTAAGGCCCAGAAAGGTTGTAAGGACATCGTTAAAATAGTCCATGTGACATCAGTGGTTTAACTGTAATTTTATAAAGCTACGAAAATACTTTTTGTGTGCAATGAGTAGTATGAGTAGTAATTTTGACAAACATTTTCACACATCAGAGGTCATAATCATAATTACGAGTGGATGAATTCAGCGTCTGTACTGATGATAAATTTGCTGCTATGTATGAAATTTAGTGCTGTCAATCAATTAAAAAAAATTAACAAATTAATCACATTTTTATGAAATTAATCATGATTAATCGTGATTAATCCCAACTAACATAAAAGTTTTTAAATATACTTTTATATTGCAAAAATTTCACATTCAATCTTCAAATATTAATATAAAGAAAGAACATTAAGACAGTATATTTTAATTTTTTTTTTTTTTTTATGACTGAAACGTAGTAAGGACATTGATAAAATAGTCCATGTGACATCAGTGGTTCAACCATAATTTTATGTAGCTACAAAAATACTTTTTGTGCACAATGAGTAGTATGAGTAGTAATTTTGACAAACATTTTAACACATCAGAGATCATAGTCATAATTACAACTGGATGAATTCAGCATCTGTACTGATGATAAATTTGCTGCAATGTATTAAATTTAGTGCTGTCAATCAATTTAAAGAATGAACTAATTAATCACATTTTTATGAAATTAATCGTGATTAATCATGATTAATCGTGATTAATCTCACCTAACATTAAAGTTTTTAAATATACTTTTATATTGCAAAAATTTCACATCCAATCTTCAAATTAATAATATAAAAACAACACAAGACAGTATTTTTTAATAGTTGTTAATTTTTTTATGACTGAAGGTATAACTAATTCCAGTATTATAAACAATAACAAAAACAAACTTTGCTACATATTCTTTTTTTTTTTCAAAGTGATTTAACACATCTGACATTATAATTCCAACTTCACCACATACTTTTTGTGCACAATGAGTAGTGTGAGTAGTAATTTTGACAAACACTTTCACACATCAGAGATCATAATCGTAATTACAAGTGGATGAATTCAGCGTCTGTACTGATGATAAATTTGCTGCAATGTATGAAATTTACATTGCATGATTTGCCTCAATCGAGAGGTAAAATGAACTAATTAATCACATTTTCTGAAATTAATCACGATTAATTGTGATTAATCACGATTAATTGTGATTAATCGTGATTAATCTCACCTAACATTAAAGTTTTTAAATGTACTTTTATGTTGCAATAATTTGACATTCAGTCTTCAAGTGAATACTATAAAAACAACATTAAGACAGTATATTTTTAATATTTGTTACATTTTATGTCTGAAGGTGAGTATCACTAATACCAATATGACAAACAAAAACAAAAATAACAAACTTTGCTATATATTCTTGCTTTATTTTTATTTTTAAATTCTATATTTAAGTGATTTAACACATCTGACATGATAATTCCAACTTCCCAACTCATAAATATGAACTTTTCAGGACTTGAACACACCATAAGTCGTCTTAAATAAGATTTCAAATCATAGAGATCAGCATTATTGCACCTATTGTACTGATTCTTTTCGTTCTTTCTTCCACAGCCAAGCAAAATGAAGGCGCACGCTCTCTGAGCAGCGACTCTGGACTCTCCAGCTCCTCCCAGTGGACTGGAGGACAAACCTCTGGGCTCCCAATCAGCTACGGTTCTGAGGAGCATCCCCAGCTCCCCAGAGTGATCCCAGTGCTCAGAATGGAGGAAGAACAACCTTCTCCAGGCATCCCGAGATGTGACCCTAAAGCCAGTCAAGCTGCATTTGATCATTCCAGTCATTTAAATGGTGAAGCTATGTTTATAGAGCGGGAGACGGACATTATAGATGATGACGATGACATCATCGCTCCAAATGCTGCTGTTTCAGACACACTGTCCTCAAAGGAACTGTCTGGGTTGTCTTCAGGTGAATGTGAGAACTCCGTCCAATCAGATGATTGTCAAAATGAAGCTCGTCCTGCTATATTCAGAGAGGATGTGAATTCCTCAAACACACTCACACACACTTCAGCACCAGCTGGATATCAGACACACATATGGGTAAAACAACAACAGTCCACGTCGTACACACATACTCCATCAGACAGACTGGAAAGCAGGGAGGAGATGGAGCTCCAAAAAGGTGCAAGCAAACCTTCTTTACCAGACAATGGCTTTTCGGGGGCACAGTCTGAGGCGGACAAGGACGATGAGTTTGCGACACTGGCTTTGGATGTAGATCAATCAATTGAACAGCTCAATCAGCTGATCCTGGACCTTGACCCTGACTTTGAGCCAATCCCCACACAAGTAAAGAGTCACATGACCCGCTCAGCCTCCCTTCACACCAATGGAAAGACACATTCGGTTGGAAGAGCCAAATCCCTCCAGTCAGGTAAGAGCAAATCCTGATGCATTCAATTTATTGTTTCCAACTGACCTGCAATACAATAAAAACATTCTAGTTACTTTAGGACAAAATACTATGTTATTCTTCGAAACGCCCTGGCGTATCATGTAAATGCCATGGTACATAGTAAATGTTACATAGTAAATACCAAAAATACAGTGGTGTTACCATCTGAGATTATTATAGTACCATATTATTGGCAGTGTACATTTTGTAAGAGTTCACAAACTTGATAAATACACAATTTCTGCACATGCCCAGCAAATTAACATTTTTATTAAGAGGCAATATTTTTACCTCTTTGATTTTATACCTTACAGTTAAAGTCAAAAAGTTAACATACACCTTGCAGAATCTGCAAAATGTTAATTTTAAAATAAGAGGGAGCATATAAAATTCATGTTATTTTTTTAGTACTGACCTGAATAAGATATTTCACATAAATGATGTTTACATATAGTCAATACTGTGTTGTTACCTGAATGATCCACAGCTGTTTTTTTGTTTGTATGTTTTTGTATTAATAGTTTTGTGATGAGTCCCTTGTTAGTCCTAAACCACTAAACCATTTTTCAGAAAAATCCTTCAGGTCCAATAAATTCTTTGGTTGTATGATTTTGAGATCCATCTTTTCACACTGAGGACAACTGAGGGGCTCATATTGCAGCTATTACAAAAGGTTCAAAGGCTCACTGACGCTGCAGAAGGAAAAACAATGCAATAAGAGCCAGGAGTTGAAAACTTTTGAACAAAATGCCTAATGTCTTATTTTGCCTAAATACCATATTTTTGTCTTTTAGTATTGTCCTTAAGAAGCTACATAAGATACTTGCATTTTTCCCAGACGATAAAATAAGTTGAATTTACCCTGATCAACAAATTCAAAACGTTTTCATTTTCCACTTTTAATGCATTGTTTTTCCTTTTGAAGCATCAGTGAACCTTCTGTAATAGTTGCATATGAGTCCCTCAGTTCATCAGTGTGATCTCAAAATCAAACAGTCATTGTTGGAAAGGGTTCAAATACACAAAAATGCTGAAAAACCAAAGAATTTGTGGGACCTGAAGGATTTTTCTGAAGAACAGTGGGCAGTTTAACTGTTCAGGACAAAAAATAAATAAATAAACAGCTGTGGATCATTCAGGTAACAACACAGTATTAAGAATCAAGCGTATGTAAACTTTTGAACAGGGTAAGTTTTTTTTTTTCAACTATTATTTTCTCTTGTGGACTATATGTAAACATAATTTATGTGAAATATCTTATTCAGGTCAGTACTAAAAACAACATGCATTTTGCAGGTTCTGCAAGTTGTATGTAAACCTTTGACTTGAACTGTAAATGCCACAGTATATGAATATAGCAAGTATTGTATTACAGAGTAAATACCAAAAATACCATGGTATTACCATCTTAGACCATTACAGTACCATGTTATTGTCAATATACATTTTGTAAGAATTCACAAAGTGAATAGATAGCGAATTTCTGCCCATGCCCAGCAAATTAACGTTTTTATTAAGAGGCAATGTTTTTACCTTCTTTATTTTGTATTTGTTGTTCTAAACATAAAATGCACAGAATTCTGTCAATTTATATCAAATACATTTTCTTTATTTAATTGAAATATATGCTTAAAGTTTCATTATTATGTTTGTAAAATCAAATACATATCAAATACAAAAGTGTGTAAGTAGATATAAGGCAAATAATAATTTATTTATTTTATATACACTACAGTTCAAAAGTTGCATACATTTAATCTTCACATTTCAAACACGTGGCATTTTTTGTGCTTTCAGTAGCACTTTTGCCTTGGTTAATGTCTGAGCCTGCAGTCTAGTGACTTTATTTTAAATTAATGTTTGAGGTTTTTATTGGCAGAGGCTTAATTTATGTTAATAAATGCACACAAGTAGCACACAATGGTCCTCTATGTGCAGCTCCTGACAGGTTTGCTAAAGAAAATAAAGTCCTGCCTTTCATTTCTGTGTGTGACTGTAGGTGAATATGTAAACATCCAGGTCTAGTATGGAGTGCTTACATAGTGTAAATATGACCTTTAAGCTGCCTTTTAGCTTAAAAATGGACATAATCACATTTCTAGCAGTGTAATAACATTGACGTTGACAACTATTTAGTGACTCCCTAATAATGTTATATTGACTGCTGCTTTTTCCAAACACATCTGTGATGCAGTCTGCATGAACTCAATACTCTGTCTCCTTTGACCTCGGCATACTGAGAGGGTCTTTTTTGCTTTTGAAGTGTGTCCCCTGCCTTGCATACGTCCCCTGTCTCTTCTGTTATAAGATCCCAAGATCCTTTCTTGCTGGATCAGCCCCTGTCAGAGCAACTCTAACACCTGGAATGGAGAGTCTTTAAGTAGAGCAGTGAATTCATCCTGCTGAACAGAAATGTATGCAGAGTGTTATTATTACTGTAGTATGTCACCAGATATATGCCCTGTGGTATGTGTGTGTGTGTTTGAATACACATGGTGTAAGGGCTAAGGAATGCCTTTGAAGTGAGCGTCTCCTGACACACAAAACATGTTGTCTTTCCCAGTCGTTAAGTCTTGAAGATTTTGTTTGTCTGTACAGTGATAGTTAACAGGGCTTGTGCTGTTGCCTATTTGTAATTAATTATTACCATGCTTTTATAATAATTCTGAAAAACTGAGATACAAAATGCCGAGACCACATTGATAATCTGGGATTTATGTTTTTTTTTAATCCTGAAATAATCAAATAAATTAACAAGACAAATAAATGTAAAATTAGTTTCAGAATCTGAACTTTTTTAGTTCACTTATCAAATAAGAATATTTGTGCCATTGATCATATGATTCTTTTTATAGACAGTCAGATGTTTTTGAACCACAATGAAGCTCAAAATGATCTTTGGATCTCAAATCATCCTGAAGAATAAGTTTTCATGTATCTTGAGTGGTGCTGTCATTAAAGCAAAAGACAGAGTCTAAATAATAAGATATTTTGAAATTAAATTTTTCAGTCAAACTGTTATAATATAATTTGTAATGGATAAAATTGTTTAAAAAAAGAAGTGTGCAAAGCACAAACATTTTTTTTTACCAGTGGTCTCAGAAAATTTGACCCAATTTATCAAAATTCTCAAATTCAAAAATCTTGTATATGTATATGTATGTATTGTTTTAATTTATATATAAAATGTAGTAATTTATTTTATAAAAAGTACATTTTATTTATTTATAAAATTAATTTATTAATTTATTTTTGATTGATTGATTTTTTTTTTTATTTAATTACCATTACTTTTTGTTATTTATTTTAATGTTTATGTGGAATGTAATCTAACACAGCCCCGAAGTCAATGGCTCTTGTTTATGTAAGGTCATAAACCTCTCCTCATGGATCTTATCAAAACAAGCATTGCTTGAGAGCGTGCTATTTTAGTTCCTGCTGTTTGAAGCTCTTTAACTTTGTTTAATGTTGTTAGAAAATCATGAATAAGAGTGAAATCCTCCTATTTTAAATCTGAATGACCAGTTAAATATGAACTGTAATGCATTGAATATCCACTGTGAATGCCAAATGAATAACTTTATTTCCGTCTCTCTGTCTATTCAGGTTGGAGGCAGCATAAACAGCTCAGTGATGTCTCTGAATACTCTGTGCTGCGGAAGGCAGGTGGCGATCGAACGCCGAACAATCAGAAATTTGTTTTTGGAACACCATCGGTACAAACGCACACCCATTTATAACCGCGCAATAGCCTATTTTATAACTGTACAGCCTCAAAACCTAAACATTAAATGTTTTAACTAGAGACTAGTGTGATAAAATCACTCACCAACCCTGTGCAAAGTTCTGCCTGATGTCAACTAATATACTAGTTTAACTTGTGTTGAACCCGGAACATGCATTGCTGCAACAATGCCTCATATGTTATTGTCTGTTTCAGCATGGTCTGTATCACACTGACGCTGTTGACATTGGTGACCTTCCTCCAGAGGCTGACAGTCCACAGTGGGTGGGTCTTAATCAAGTTCCGCCCACACCGGCATTTCCTGTGACACCCCCCACTCCATATGGTAAGACTGACAATGTGTTTGATGTTTGTTATGTGTGTAAGCCTTTCACAATCTTATTATCCTGTGTTACTATTATAGCGCTCTTGTGTGCTCGTTTATAAAGTTATGTTTTTCTAAAGCACATTTACAAAATACATGCATTGGCCAAAATGCTTTCCAGCAGATAGCTTAAACAATATAAACATTTACAAACACATACACACATTAAACCCTGGAAATGTCACATTCAAGTCTTTATACTTAATTTAAATGCATCCACTTTCAGAAAAAAACTGTTTATGCAATGGAAAAGAATTACATAATTGGGAATCGGAAAACAGGAAAGGCTTTTGACCTTTTGACCTTAAAGAATATAAAACCAAATCCTAAAATTAACAGGCAAACAATGTAAAGATGCTAAAACTGGAGTTATACTATCGCTCCTCTTTGTATGGGTCAGAGTTGGAAATGTCTTGGAAAAAAGATGTGATCTTTTTTCAAAAGATGTGTATGTATACGCATTGTATAACATCCAAGGTACACATTTCTAGTAATTGTGCAGTTAATTCTCATATTGTATTTTCAGAAAGTTTTGGACTATTTGTCCTGTCCCCAAATTTGTCACTACTGAAATAGAGTAATAATAATTTCATTAGAAGGTATAGTTATATTAGCTATATTGACCTATTAAGATTTTGCTTACATCTGCATTGTAAGCAAATTTTCTGTTTTTCTGTTTTTTTTTTCAGAGGCAAATCCATAACGATTACATTTTTAACAATATTTCAAGTGCAGTTTTTAAGATTTGTTGTATTTAGAATCCAATTTTCCTTTGTCAAAGGCAAAAAGTTGATCATACTGATTTCAAAGTTAAGGTTTGAATATACCAAAATCTAACATCTTAGTTGACAATTCATTATACTTTATTTTTGACAAAATATCCCATGTTTTGGTAGTAACAGTAAGGCTTTGGTAGCAACGCAACATCATATTACAAAATTTTAACTCGCATACTAAAATACAAAAAAAATTGCATAACTGCAAAAATGAGGATTATGTGTTCCCTTTTGTGGGTTCTTATTTTATACCCAGATGTTTTGGTAATGACAATTTTAGATACTTTTGAACCTAGCTCGATGATGCTAATCAGCACATGGTTAGCTAGCACAGTTCTGAACAGCTGTACTCATATAAAAAAAACCCTAAATGTTATGGAATATGTTCCAAAAAAAGTGTTTTCAATTGCACAAAAAAGGTGTTTGGTAGTGTCTGTAACGAATAGTCCACTGAAGGCAAGATATGGATGAACGCAAGTGCAGTTTATTTACAGTGAAATCCAAACATACTCCAAACAGACTTGACTTGGCATGGCATGGCATTAACAGACTTGACTTGGAACAGACTTGACGTGAAACAGACTTGACTTGAAACCGGAACAGATACACAAACTCACCATCAGCAAGTACACACTTCAATACACAACAAAAGACAATGGCTACATGAGGGCTACTTATACCAAACAATGATAGTCACATGATAAGAACAAACCAATGAGCTTACAGACACATGACTTGAACAACCAATGGGAACATGACACATTGAACAAGGAAACCAACAGCAGAAATACAAGAGGGCAAGGGAAGCAAGACACAAACAAGGACAATGGCAAAACTTAAAAATAAAAGACAAGAAAACATGAACATGAACCAAAACCCAAAACCCCCACATTACAGTGACGTTCCTTAAAGTTACACAGATTTTACAGATTTTTGAACATATTTAGCTCAAAATGATGAGACCTGTCTACTCACACCTTGTAGATATGAGAAGGACATACAGGAATATTTCCTGATCACAAATTTGTGAGTGTAGTTAAAATCAGTCTCGGCCAATAGACTAAAACATACACTTTGGTTTCGGTAATGACATGAAAAACACGGGACACATTATTTTACACATTATTAGTTTCCTAATTTGCAAAGAAAATATAAAATAAATATTGTTTTTTAAATTTTTTAAAGATACTTTAAAAACAACAATGGGATAAAATGCAAAAAAATATTTCAGTATTTTCATTAAATGTTGAAATTTAGGGATTAGGGTTTAGGACAGCCACCTCCCAATTGAAAGTATCCAATAAATGATGATTTTGTATATATTAAGCTATATTATAATATTTTAAATATAATTGTGGGTTTGAATAGATAATAGAAGGATCTTCATAAACAGCTAAGACTTGAATACTTAAATGCTTTTTAAATGTGTTTTGGGTTGTGGGACAGCAGTTTGCACCAATTCTGTAGAATGGCCCATATAACAGTCAATATATAATGAACTGCAATAATCAATACGTGACGAGACAAAGCAGTGACAGTCTCCATGTCTTTAGTAGAAAGAATCGATTTCAGTTTGGAAATGACTCTTGAGTTGGTAGAAGCCAGCCAACAATGGTAACCTGCATATCAAGTGCCAATGCAGAGTCCAGAATAACACACAGGTTCTTATCCGCTAGGACAAAATAGAGTCTAGCCTACGTCTCCTTGGTGGCAGAAGGAGATGCAAAACTCTGCCTTATTAGTGAATAGATGCGGAAACATACTGGCCAACCAGACCTTACCTTGCCTAAGCAATGTACTAGTGAACAAAACAATTAAAGAGTTACTCTACCCCATAATGAAAATTTTGTCATTAATCATGTTCCAAACCCGTAAAAGCTTTGTTCATCTTCCAAACACAATTTAAGATATTTTGGATGAAAACCGGTGAGTAACCATTTAAGACGTACTTGGATCGAGCACAATATACATGCCATACATACAGTAGTTTTGTATCTTCAGCATATAAAAGATAAGAATTGTCATATATAATAATGATAAGAATTGTGAAGACACATATACACATATATAATGAAAATAAAAATGGTTCAAGAATAGAGCCCTGTGGCACACCACTGATTAATAATGTGCTTATTGTCTTCTTTCTTCTCACAGTGAAGAGTGGGCATGACTTCCCTTCAAGACCTGGATCTCAAACCAGTAGACACTACATGAGCTCTCCAATGTGGCAAGGTAATCAGCTGCCACAGTGGTGGCTACATCCTTATGCTACTTCCTTTTATATCTACAGTAGCAAAATCATGTCTATATCTACATGAGAGGTCAAAAATGTGTGCAGATATCATTGTGTGTGTGTCTTTGGTTGATCCAGTCAGGAAAGCACCCAACTGTACAGTATCTCACACAAATGTGACCTTTAAAACCGGTCGCCTGCAGCAAAGTCTGTCTTGCTGCTGTCGCAAATTCTGTGCTGCTCAAAATAACTCTGCTACAGGATGTGGCCCTCTGGGTCAGGATGCATACTTCCTGTAACCTGGCCAGTCAGTGCTTTGGGAACTAGAATTAGGCAAAAAAAGTGCTTCAGTTTTCACACAAACTCTTAGGCCCTGTTTACACTAGTGCAAAAACTGTGTTTTCAAACTAAACCAGGGTCTGCAATGTTTTCGAAGTCTCAGTTTTCGAGGGGCGAAAATGCCAGAGTAGTATAATCGACAGACATAAATGTAGCCATACTGTATGTGTACATCTGAATGCAAAGCCTTACATAGTGTGCACTAGAAAGTTTAATCCTTGTCCAGTGTTTGCGCCTTTCTCTCTAGAAGTAATGAGCAAAAAAATGTCTTTGTACTCATTTAAAGTAGAGTTGCGTTCCAGTGTTGCTACCTTTGTCGACCAACTAATTAGTACAAAAAATTCAAAGTATTATGTGCAAGATGAGCATATAGTGTATGCATGATTAGCACACTTACAGTACTCACATACTGTACTTTGCTGAGGATGACATTTAAATTGCACAGTGTACACATACCCCAGCATATGCGTAAAAACAAAGTATACTTTGGGATTAACTGTAAATGTCACTTTAACAAATGCTACCCTATCAGTCATTTCTTGATTTCCTTATTTACCAGTCAAATCTGTATTTG
Source organism: Labeo rohita (assembly GCF_022985175.1). NCBI lineage: Eukaryota > Metazoa > Chordata > Actinopteri > Cypriniformes > Cyprinidae > Labeo > Labeo rohita. The sequence continues at coordinate 10,371,014 of NC_066888.1, read as the reverse complement.
TTAAAGCCATGCTGACAAAAACGAACAAAACCATTATAGTCAAAAACATCAGCACATTTGCAAAAACCCCAGATAAAGATTTATTTTGCACTCATAAAAAATCATTCCGTCGGTCAGTTACGTAACTTTTATAGGGGAAATACTACTGCCTGATTGCATCTTAATGAGGAGGCATAGGAAAACATGGGAATAATGATAGTTTGGAAGAGCAAAGAAGACCATGTAATGTCACATTACATTGCAGCAAAAATACTATTTTACTTTTTATAGTATAAATACATTGATAGATACAAAAACATTCTTAAACAACTACAAAATGTAGCTGTAGCATTACATGTCTTATAGTCCATTTTCCAGCATTACATGATTTTAAATGAAAAACAGTAAACAAAGTGATAATGAAAAAGATGTGTTTCTTTATACAGCGTTTAACACGTCCGGCCTCCAGCAGGTTTGGCCCGGAGGAGGGGAGGATGTCTTGTATATTTTAATTTCCTGATGTGGGAAGATTTGGAGGTTATATAACATCAGTCCATCTATGTTTTAGTGTCTAAATAAACAGGAGAAAATAAAAGATCTCACAGCCAAACTCTCACTGACAGACAAGTGCAAATATTTACACAGACGTTTGAGGGGGAAGGAAGGAAAAGCACAGACCCTTTAAATGAATTTATGTCCTATGGTGGCTGAGGTCACATCAGGGACATTACAGTCTGATAAAGCAGAAACAGGAAAAATACTTTTTTTATAACAATCCTTATATGAATGTGTTTTCTAAGTAATTGAACTTAGCTGTAATTTAGTTTCATTTAATTTAACATTTCTTTTTTTTAATATATACACTACTGTTAAAAAGTTTGTGGTCTGTAAGATTTATTAAATGTTTTTTAAAAGAAGTGTAATTTTCACCAAAGCTGTATTTCTATGTTCTAAATTACAGTAAAACAGTAATATTGTGAAATATTATTACAATTTTAAAGTTTTCTATTGTAATATAACTTTAAATGTAATTTACTGATAGGCAAAATTTTCAACACCATTATTCCAGCCTTTAGTGTCACATGATCCAGAAATCATTCTGATAACATTCCTCATTATTATCAATGTTGAAAACAGTTATGTTGCTTAATGGTTTTGTGGAAATCATGATACATTTTTTCAGGGTTCTGTGATGAATAGGAAGTTTAAAAGAACAGCATTTACAATTTTAGAATTTAGGTTTTTTTTTTTTTTTTTTTTTTTTTTGAGATTTAGAAGTTTTGTAATAATGTAAAAATGCTAAAATGTTACTGACCCCAAATGTTTGAATGGTAGCGTACAAAATATTTATATAATGTATAATGTAATATAATTTCATATAAAAAAGGTCTGGGACCACCATTTTATTTATTTATTTTTTTTGTAATTTTTTATTAATTTTTAAAGCACAGGTTTTCTCTGGAGTCTCTAAAGTTTTTTGTTTCTTTTCCCCCAGTAACAATGTAAAAATCTTTAGAGTGACTTTTTCTCAATTTAACGGATTCTTTATAAAATCTTACTGACCCCAAACATTTGAATGGTAGTGTAAAAATATGTGAGCATTTAAAAAAAAAAAAAAAGATAAATAAATGTCTGGGACCACCATTTAATTTAATTTAATTTAATTTAATTTAATTTAATTTAATTTAATTTAATTTAATTTTAAAGCACAGGTTTTCTCTGGAGTCTCAAAAAAGTCCCCCCCCCCATAACAATGTAAAATCTTTAGAGTTACTTTTTCTCAATTTAATGCATTCTTTATCAAATCTTGCTGACCCCAAACTTTTGAATGGTAATGTAAACAAATACGTTAACATTTTTTTTTTTTAAAAAAAGATAAATAAAAGTCTGGGACCACAATTTATTTTTTTTTTTTTTTTTTTTTTTTTTTTTTTATTGAAGCACAGGTTTTCTCTAGAGTCCCAAAAGTTTTTTCCCTCAGCTAATTTTGTTCTTTTTGTTTTAATCAGAAAATCTCATTAAATTGCGTAAGTTTTGAAGTAAAATAATCTGCCAAAGGAAAGTCAAATATCAAAATCATCTAAAAGAATTGTGTTTTTACTCCAAAGAGATTCCAAAATACTGCTTAAAGGGTTAGTTCATTAATTCATTATCATTATATGTCATTAATTACTCACCCTCATGTCATTTCAAACCTGTAAGACCTTCTTTTATCTTCGGAACACACATTTTTAGTACTCTTGTGAACGCATGGTGAAGACTGACATGGAAGAGAAGAAATTGTTGAATAAAGTTGTTATTTTAGTTTCTTTGCGCACAAAAAGTATTCTCATAGCTTCATAAAATTATGTTTGAAACACTGATGTCACATGGACAATTTTAACGATGTCCTTACTACCTTTCTGGGCCTTGAACGTGTCAGTTGCGTTTCCGTCTCTGCAGGGTCAGAAAGCTCTCGGATTTCATCAAAAATATCTTGATTTCTGTTTCGAAGATGAACAAAGGTCTTACAGGTTTGGAACCACATGAGGGTTCACAATCAATGACAGAATTTTAATTTTTGGGTGAACTATCACTTTAAGAAAATGACTGTTTTGCATAGAAGCAGATGTTGCGAGCTGCAGCACATGGTGAAGAGCATAATGGTGTCCGTAAAAGGCCATCGTCACCCCTGACCCCGGTGCTGCCGTTTGGTTAGGTGAAACAGACGGTGAGAGTCTGCGGAGAACAATGCTTGAATGGCCTATCAAAGGCAGGAGAGCACTCATGAACTCATATGGTAATGAAGCCACGGGGGTCTTTCACTGCCTTTCTGCCTCATGCCAGTTGGGGGCAGTCGTCCTCCCTCCCTTTTCCTTTTCCTTCAGCCCTCCCCCTTCCCTCCCTCCCTCCTCAAAGCTGGAGTCAGTCAACCAACGGCACAGTCCTGCTGGAAGAATGAAGTGAAGTAGTTTTCCATCTGGGGTTTAACAGAATTCCAAAAACTCAATGACTTCATTCAGGCTAGACACAAATGAGTAGAGAGAGAGGGGAAGGGGACAGAGTTGAACAGAACAGCAACTGTGTGACGTGCCGCCCGTGGTCAGTGTTTGTGCCGGGAAGCAGACAGCACAAAAGAGAGCGAGAAAGAGAAAATGTGAGGTGGAATAAGTGATAAAGCAGCCCTTATAGACGTGAAAGACTGACACTGGGAGTCAAAGTAAGCGTGCAGGAGCGTCAGTGGCCGGCAAGTCCAGCTTATCTTCTGTGGATGAGTCTCTGTTGAGGAATACTTCAGCATGACTGCTTCTCTAGGTATGCTGGGAATGATTTTGTGTCATTTTGACCCAACTTTTTGTGTTTGTGCATGTGTGTGAGCATTTGCCTATGTGTTTGTATGCTAATGCATCAGCCATTTGCTGTAGCCGTCTCTGGCAGACTTGAATTGTCTTCTTGTCAGCATGAAGAACTATGTGAACACCCCCCTCACCATGGACAAGACTTTCTCTTCTCTTCTCTTCTCTTCTCTTCTCTTCTCTTCTCTTCTCTTCTCTTCTCTTCTCTTCTCTTCTCTTCTCTTCTCTTCTCTTCTCTTCTCTTCTCTTCTCTTCTCGTTTATTGCATCGTTAGTACACTGCAAATAATTTTAATCAGTATATCAGTCTTGTTTGCCTGTAAAAACATGTAAACATCCTCTGTTCCTAAATGGACAATTTCTTATGACCACAACACTTGTGTTTGAGAAAGTATCCTTAATATGCATGAATTATTTCTCTTGTTTTAAGCATGTGTGACATTTAATTACAATTATGCTTAACATAAATTAAATAAATCTGCCAATTGCCAGCACCTGGGTAAAAATAATAAAATCATTTTGTCCCAGCAAAATGATCCTGTGAACCCAGCATTTAAAATAAAAAAAAAAAAAAAAAACATAACCCAGAATTTTTTTTTAGAGAGTAGGTTAGAAGTTTATTTTTTTTTCTTTCTTTTTCTCAAAATTGCAAGTTTATATATTGCAGTTGTGAGTTTATAAACTTGCAATTCTGAATTTTTCTGATTTTTCTTCTCCATATTTTACTTTGTGTAAATCTGATTTTTTTCCCCTAAGAATTTTGCAAAAAAAAAAAAAAAAAAAAAAAAAGTATTGTAAGATATAAACTCAGAATTCAAAGGAAAAATTCTAATTAAATTTTTTAGAGAAAAAAGTGGTGATAATAAGCTTACATAGCCTACCAAAATACAATAATATTTTATTTTAAACACATGTATTACACTGTTTGAAAATAAGTCTTAATTTCTTATACAATTATGTAAATTAATTTAAAAAATAAGCTTTTTAAATGTTATTTTAATTTATTATTTTGTTGTCATTTACTTAAACATTAAAAACCTATGTATAACATTCTTCGAAAATAAGTATTAATTTCTTATACAATAGTGTAAGATACTTTTAAAAATGAACATAAATGAACTTTTTTAAAAAAAATGTCAACATAGCCTACCAAAGTACATTAACATTTGGGCAGAATTATTTTATTTTATTATTTTTTATTCTATTTAATTTAATTTAATTTTAATATTTTTTAAAATGTATTTTATTGTTTAATATATTATATTAATTAATTAAAAAATACAACTGTGTAAGTTACTTTTAAAAATTGTCTTTTTAAAATTAATTTTATTTTACTTTGTTTTCATTTTTTATACATTCTATACATATGTATTACATTCTTTGAAAATAATCCTTAATTTATTTATTATAAAACTGTGTAATTTACTTTTAAAAATCAACTTTAAAAATCTTTAAACTTAAAAAAGAAAGTTCACTTAGCTTACCAAAGTACATTAACATTTGAACAGACTTTTTTTTTATTAAAATGAATTAAAATATACACAGTGTAAGTTACTTTTAAAAATTATCTTTTTAAATTTATTTATTTATTCATTTATTTATACATTTTATACACATGTACTACTTTTTTAAAATTGTGTATATAATTGTGTAAGTTACTTTCAATAACATTAAAATTTGAATATATTTTATTTTATTTTCATTTAATGAATTAAAATATACAAGTTACTTTTAAAAATTAGCTTTTTAATTTTTTTTGCTTTGTTTTGTTTTTATTGATTTGTACATTCTATTCATATGTATTGCATTCTTCGAAAATAAGTCAATTTATTAAACAATTGTGTAAGTTAAAAAAAAAATAACTTTATCTTGTTTAGAGAATGTTCACGTATTTTTACTGGATAACAGAAATATTTTTATAGTGTAATATGTGTTCACAAGTACATGCTTGATTTGCTGAGATGGCAAAAAGGCAGAGTCAGTGGTTTGGAAAGGACGTTTATGTATATATGTGATGTGTGTGTTTGTGGTAGGCTCTTTTGGTTTGTTTATATGTGAATGTTTCCTGTTTCAGCTGGCTCTTAGACTTGGACACTTTGTCTGAAGATCTGAATGAGTTATTTGCATTGCTAGAACTTCACTGATAAAGACAAACACATTAAAAGCCCCAGTGTTTGTGCTTAAACTGCACTATATTTTGGGGGTTCTGTCAGTGTTTGGCATTCCTCATGTGCTTTCTCACACGCTCAGCAGATCACTACTTCACCAGTGAAAAACATATAGCTTTCACTCTTTTTTAAAGCTCATTTACACTTGATTTGTCACGTAATTCACTTCAGATTGGTGATTTAGGCTTTGGCACTTTCTCATCTTGCCAGGCAGATTTATCAAGCGACCATGGGAGGTACTAAAACAGAAAGAGATGGATGTGGTGCTCTTGTTGTGAGTGGGTGTGTGAGCACTCTGATGGAGTGGAGAAACTGATGGAGGTGGAGTGGAGACACTGGACTCTATTCTTCTCTCTGTCTCTGGATGAAAGACAGTTTTGTTTGGGCCTCTGTCCAAATGAATGTGGATGGGGAAAGAATGTGTTATGTAATCGTAGTATGAATCTCGGCTCAGTTTGAACTGAAATTCCATCTGATTTGAGCTTGAGATTGAACAGAACGCATCCAAATTATCCAAAACAAACAATTTGGTTTGTTTATTACTGTTCTTTTGCCAGAGTAGGACTCGCTTGGTTGAAGAATAGGAACAAGGGCTTACAATAGCAAGCATAATCAAAAAATGGTGCTTATGTAACAAAAATATAAATGTGTACAACTAATAAATAGCTTCTGTTTTACATGTATAGAAAATACTGCCATTTGGCCTTGTAAACAGAACTTAAGAGCCATTTCAGTTAAATGATAACTAAAGGCAGCATACACAAATACATTTAACATTTGTCAATGCTTAAATATTCTTGCAAAAAAAAGCTGAAAGGGTGATTAAAATGGTGGAAAAAAAAAAAAAAAAAAAAGATATATATATATATATATAACTATATATATATATATATATAACTGGCCAATATATATATATATATATATATATTGGCCAGTTATAGCATCTACATTTTAACACATCCACTACATAACTAAATAAAAAAAATGCAGCATCTAAAATGTAATATTTTTCCTCAAAAAAGGTCATTAAAGTAGTGACATTTTTTATTATTATTTTCTGGCCAGTTATATCGTCTAAATGTTAATATATCCACTACCTAATTGAAAAAAAAGCATCTGAAATGTAATATTGTTCCTCAAATAATTACCTTATGAAAATAAAAACATTTTAAAATATCAAGCATCTAATATTAAATATGTTTTCCCTTTAAATTAAAGTAAAAAAAAAAAAAAAAAAAAAACCTACATTGTTACAAATAATACAGCCTCTAATATTAAATACTTATTATTACATCCTCCAAATAATTAAATGATAAAATAATACCAATTAAAAAAAAAGAAAAGAAAAGAAAAATAAAGAAACATGTAATGTTAAATTATTCTAAAATAATTAGATTATAAAAAATAATAAAAGCCTCTAATATTAAATGCTGATTATTAAAACCTCAAAATAATTAAATGATAAAATAATATATTATAATAAATAATAATAAAAATAAAAAATAAACCTCTAATGTAAAATGTATTTTACCAAAATAATTAGATTATAACAGTATTTAAAATAATATAGTTTTAATTTATTTATATATATATATATATATATATATGTATATGTATGTATGTATGTATGTGTGTAAACAAATTGTTAATAAAAATATTATAAATTATACATACATCTAATAAAAAGTATATTTCAACAAAAAACATTTAATCTAAATTATTCTTTTGTTTATATTTATTTATTTATAATGTTTTAATATATATTATATATTTTCTAAATAATTATATATTTTTATATATTATTATATATTATATATAATAATATATATTATATATTATATATAATAATAATTATATATAATTATATATATATTTATATAAAATACTTGTAATTTTGATAAAGAAAATGTTTAATTTAAAATTTATATATATATATATATATATATATATATATATATATATACACCCAAATATATATTAAAAGCAGTATGTTATCTAAATATTGTTATATATTATATAGCTTTTATGATATTAAATATTTTCCCTTAAATAGTTTAATTATACGTATATATACTATACATTAAAAATAGATCTAATAAAAATATATTTTAATAAACAAAAATGAATTATAAAACTATTTTGTTTATAATATATATTTTAATATATATTTATATAATATGTAATGTCAAATATAATACATTTTTCTCAATAATTATTCACATAAAATGTGACCTAAATGTAACATTTTGGGAAAGAAAAGGTTCATGGCATGCCCAAAGCATATTACTGTTACTTTTTTTTTTTTTTTTTTTTTTTTTTTTTTTGTCAGATTTGTTTCTGTTTTGTTACTATGATTCACACACGAATGGTGGTTAGTTAGTTCAGTCCATTAGCTGTTTGATTGATGACATTGCCTTGTAAAGACCAAAAACAGACTCCATAGCTATTTTTAATGTGCTGAATACTTACGCAGTGAAAAGTGTTATTTTTGGTATGAGTCTTTTGTTGCTAAAAGTGGACAGGTTATGCAGAATGTCTAGTGGACAGGTCTTTAATACAGAACAGAAGTCATGTGTGTTTGGTCATAAAGGCAGCTGAGGTTTGAGAGGAAGTCCAGGTGTCAGATATATAACTCAAACCAGAGCTAAATCTTATTACAGACATATTTTAATCCATGTATCATAGCATTGGAGTAATGCTTTTGACTGGAAAATATTTAATTCTCCTGTGTTGAAGTTTCTCTCTTTTTTAAAAATTTTCCCCTCCACACATTTCTCTGTGCAGCTCAGCTTTGCAGCTTTGATCACAACAGCTGGACATTTTTCAACTTGGCTCGCTGCGTGTGTGTGCGTGCATTCCTCCTTTGAATGGCGAGTTTGTTAAGTCCATAAAACTGAAGTCGTCCTTTGTCTCGCTGGCATGCGGGAGATTTAATCCTGAAAGACCTGGTCTGAGCAGACATGCACACAAACACGCTTACACGCACTTTTTACCGTCCTCCTCTTTCATTTGCAAACCAAAACTTTAAACTAGATATGACATGTAAATATTGATAAGGTTTTACTGTACTTTCTACATGGCTGCATTTAACTGTCTGATGTAACTGTCTGCCTGTCTGTTTTCATCCAACACTCTTTAGTTGTTATTAACACTCTATTATAAGTTATGACTTCATTCATTTGGAAACTACATGGAATATTCTACCTGATCTCATGACGATAACATACCTTGTGAAATACGTACAAATAACTGCACTTTTCAACAGAAATGAACGCTAGAGGTGGTAAAACAGTGAGCACTTGTAATCGTTTTCGTACACAGTTATGATTACAGCTCTATACTTTTTGCTTTCCGGACGTAACAAGCTTGCATAAGAATAAGGGTCTTATCTAGCGAAACGATCAATCATTTTTTAAAAATAAAATTTATTTACTGTTTAACCACAAATGCTCATCTTGCACTAACTAGACTTCACGCATGACATAATCACATTGGAAAAGTCACGCACGTAGGCAAAAGCAGCGACCCAGTGTTTACAAAGCAACCCTTTTTTTTAATGTAGTTGGAGGAGAAAATGAGATGAAGTTTTTCGCTCTACCCTACAGATGAAGAACTAACCACTCATGACCTTTCTGATGTTATTATATAATGCGTAATGTCAGAGCTAATGTGAGACGAACGTTTGTGGTTACAAATAAATCAATTTTTTTTTTTTTTTTTTTTTTTTTTTACTAAATGAACGATCATTTCGCTAGATAAGACCCTTATTCCTCGGCTGGGATCGTGTGGAGCCCTGTGAAGCTGCAAAGGGACCTTCAACCCATTGATCCCCATTGAAGTCCACTATATGGAGAAAATCCTGGAATGTTTTCCTCAAAAACCTTCATTTCTTTCTTAACTGAAGAAAGAAAGACATGAACATCTTGGATGACATGGGCGTGAGTAAATTATCAGGAAATCTAATTTCAGCACAGAACTGGGACGCCTGGAGTTTTACATTTTCGGCCTGTAATAAATTTCTTGTTAGACCATCAGACCTCTTTTTTTCTGTCTTGAAGGGTCATCCAGATCTTCTTTTGCTCTTTGAAGGGCTGGTATAGTTCAACAGATCATTGACCTCTTGGCTGCAATCCTCATGTGACCCTGACATCTGTTGATGCCGTTGGTTTCAGGAGAATTGTGTTTGGATGCCTTTCTGCTTCATTTAAAATCCATTTATTGACTTTCATGCAAGTCCAGGCTGGTTTATGCTGTCTTTTGCTGATTTGGATCAGTGTAGCTGTGTTTTTCAGTAGCAAAAGTTTGCCAACTAGTGTGGCTGGTGGACCAGCATTGGTCTTTCAGCTGAAGCTGATTGAAAAAGATAGCCTTTCTGGTTAAGCTTGTTAAGAAGCCTGGTGGGACACCAGCAAACCAGCATCCCATGTGGATCACCTGCATCCAAATCACAACATGTGCTGCATGGTGACCTGCTGTGCTGCTGTTTTGATCAGAGAGAAGCGGACCAGATGATCTCTGGGAAGCAGTTTTGGGATTCATGTGTCTTGGGAATGAGTTTCAGGGTTTTTTGGGTGGGTCACAAGATCTATTTTTGGAAACACTTTAGACTGTTCTGCCTCCAGATGTTGTTTGTGTGTTTGTGTATGTTTTTGTATATTCTTGGTTGCATTTTCAAAGACAACATCTCCTTGACAACCTATCATATGATGTGGTTAGTGGTGCGGTTATGGCTGAAGAAGAAGTTGCTATCATGCTATGGTGTGTGTTTGATTAGTAAATGTCTGTTGAAGGAAAACATTCATGGGGACGCTGTAGGTAATTGCATTTGGATTTGGTAATGAGTGGTTATTTGGGACTGTTGGTTAAATTTGCAATACTCAAAACATCAGCCTTGTTTCTCTCTTGGAGTTATAAGACTTGAAATTACAAACATGTGAATCCATTTCCTCATGAGGGACAAATGTGCCTCAAGGGCTATATATATATATATATATATATATATATATATATATTTGGAGATAATTGTGGTAGATTTTCATGAATCTTAAAATTTAAATGCAAGAACATCCAGTAAATAATAACTTGTATAGTTTTTTTTTTTTTTTTTTTTTTTTTTTTTTTCATGCGCAATCGGTAAGAAACATGAATGGACAGGTATTGGGGTTCAGTATTATAGATGAAAATCAACTAAGAGATATTTTTAATCTGTCCTTTTACAGTCGCTTCTTTACACTTTGACTACCTGCTGCTGAAAGCTATTTTTTTCTCACGTTTAATTGCACTTAAGTTTTTAAAGGTCAAAGAAGGTAGACCACAAAATTAATTTAATTATCTCCAGCCAGTTTCCAGACAGAGAGAGAGCGAGAAGGAGGGAGTGGGAGACAAACAGAGAGAAATTCCTGCAGAGTCCCTCCCCTGTGGTTTGTTATGTGCACAATCTGAAGAATGCGTGTGTATGGGCTCCTGCCAAACCCACAAGCCCAACTCCCTTACAGTGGTCTATCCAATAATACCACTTGATTTATTACCTGGATTTGGCAGCTAGTAGCAGGTTGCACGGCACAGGTCTTCAAATATTTTGTGGGTGAGCAATAAGACATTGCTCATACCAAATGGAATCTTCCAGAGAAATTGGTTTAAGGTGTGTGTGTTCAGGTTATACAATTCCTGTTATGTATGTCTTTGCAGAGTCACGAGGATATGTGGATAGCATGACACACACATCTATGTCATCTGACGGAGAGCTCTTCCACTCTGATGTCACAGGAAGTCCCGCCTCCTGTCAAAGGATGTTTGGATCTCTACACTCTATGTCAACCCCCAGCCCATTGGTCAATACAGACAGGTAAAGTCTGTCAATCAACCACAGCAATCAATTGGGATGCACAATATATCAGTACCATATCAGTTATCAGTTGATATTGGGTATTTAGAATTGTGTATTTACTTGTTGTTATTTTTTTAGTGATAGTTCAAATGCTACAGAATGTTACAGAAGGTTCAAACGCTCACTGATGCTTCAGAAGGAAGCAGTGCATTAAGAGTCTGAGGGGTGAAAACTTTTTGAATTTAACTTATTTTGTCTTCTGTGACACATGTAAGTATCCTCTGTCGCTTCTGAAGGGCAGTACTAAATAAAACAAATATGATATTTAGGCAAAAATGTACACATATTCATTCTGTTCAAAAGTTTTCACCCCCTGGCTCTTAATGCATCATTTATCCTTCTAAAGCATCAGTCAGTGTTTTAACCTTCTGTAATAGTTGCATATGAGTCCCTCAGTTGTCCTGAGTGTGAAAAAATGCATCTCAAAATCATACAATCGTTGTTGAAAAGGGTTCAAATACATAAAAATGCTGAAAAACCCAAAGAATTTGTAGGACCTGAAGGATTTTTCTGAAGAACAGCAGCAGTTTAACTGTTCAGGACAAACAAGGGACTCATGAACAATTATCACTAAACAAAACAAACAAACAAACAAACAAACAAAAAAAAACAGCTGTGGATCATTCAGGTAACAACACAGTATTAAGAATTAAACTTAAAAGTAAACTTTTGCACAGGGTCATTTTTATAAATTCAACTCTTATTTTCTCTTGTGGACTATATGTAAACGTCTTTTATGTGAAATATTTTATTCAGGTCAGTACTAAATGAAAAATAATTTACATTTTGCAAGTTCTGCAAGATGTATGTAAACTTTTGAACTCAACTGTATATTATATAGCACTAATTTACTATATTATATAGTAATAATTTTTGACTAGTTTGTAGTATAGTTAATTCCTAGAGATCAATCAAAACCATTCCCACCCAAATGATGTAAATGCTGGCTTTTCAGTAACAACAGGCTACATGTGTGGTCTATTGTGTATCTAGTCTATATTTAACAATGTATAAACACATAGTAGGGTGTGTTTGTCTATGCACAGGATATGTAAGATAACTCTTGTGCTGTTTTCTCTTCTCCATGCAGTCCCACCCCAGCTCATTCCTGGTTAGAGGGTGGATCCAGCACCCCCTTGAGTCACTACACCCCTCAGCCCTCTCCACCCCTTACTCTCTCAGCTCCCAACTCCCACAGTTCCCCTCGCGGAGCACCTCGTGGCCTGTCCTCCTCTCTGGATGTTGGGGGACTGGAGAGCAGCCTGCTGGAGGCAGTGGAGGGTCTTGAGGCTCTGGGTCTGGATGTGGCTCAGCCTCCTCTTTTGCCCCTGAAGAGACGAGGGACTGAGGGCTCAGAGACCATGTTTCCACTTAGCAGGAGTGTAATCAGCACGTCCTATGCTAGTCACAACAGCTCACCTACCAGATCTACACCAAGTCCAGGTTTGTAGCTTGTTTGTCTGTAAGCACGCACACACAGCCAGAGTAAAATGTTGCATATAATGTGATATTATTCTTATTTGCAGATTTCATGGCCAGTAAACCGGAAAATGTGAAGTTCGTTCAAGATACGTCAAAGTTTTGGTACAAGCCAGACATCTCAAGAGAGCAAGGTAACAATATTAGATCCTCAGTAGGCCTTAGTTGAATTTGGAGTCGTGTCAAAGGGGTAGTTCACCCAAAAAGTCTGTCATTAATTACTCATGACCCTCATGTCGTTACAAACCTGGAAGACCTTCGATCATCTTCAGAAGACAAATTAAGATATTTTTGATGAAATCCAAGAGCTTTCTGGTCCTGCATAAACAGCAACAGAACTACCACATTCAAGGCCTAGAAAGGTAGTAAGGACATCATTAAAATAGTCCATGTGACATCAGTGGTTCAACTTTAATTTTAGAAGCTAAGAGAATATTTTTTGTGCGCAAAGAAAACAAAAATAGCGACTTTATTCAATCATTTCTGCTCTTTTCGGTCTCACGAGACTGACACAGAAAAGAGGAAATTGTTGAACAAAGTCATTATTTTTGTTTTCTTTGCACACAAAAAGTTTTCTCGTAGCTTCGTAACATTACAGTTGAACCACTGATGTCACATGGACTATTTTAATGATGTCCTTACTACCTTTCTGAGCCTTGAGTGGGATTTCATCAAAAATATCTTCATGTGTGTTCTGAATATGAACGAAGGTCTTACTGGTTTGGAACGACATTAGAATGAGTAATTAATGACAGAATTTTCATTTTTGGGTAACTATCCCTTTAAATATGAAAATGGCCATGGGGGCTATACATTATCACTGAAAAGCTTGGGGTTATTATTATTTTATTTTTTTTAAATGTTGGGAAAGGAACAAAATCAAAAATACAGGAAAACAGTAATATTGTGAAATATGTAATGATTTAAAAAACATTTCCAAAATGTAATTTATTCCTGTGATGGCAAGCCATTACTCCAGTCTTCAGCGTCACATGATCCATCAGAAATCATTCTAATATGCTGATTTGCTGCTCAAAAAACATTTATTATTATTATTATCAATGATAAAAAACAGTATTTATTTTATGGAAACTGTGGTTAATTTTTTAACGATTCTTTGATGAATAGAAACCTCCAGGCATTTATTTTAAATAGATTTTTTTTTTTTTTTACATAAAAGTCTTTGCTGTCACTTTTAATCAATTTAATGTGTTTTTATTAAATTATTGTATTAATTCTTTTTTTAAAAAGTTGCTTCTGACCCTCTTTTTTTCCCTCACTGAAAAGAGTTCATCTGTTTTCAATCATATTAAGCAATGGAAATTCTTTTTAAACTCCATTAACTGAATAATTTTATTTAGATTTATATCAAGCAGTTAAAAAACAGTCACCAGTTTATTTGCCTCCTTGTCAGCATTTGTACCAATGCTGCAATTTAGATCTTTTTTTTAGCAGCGTTCAAAGTAATATTGATTTTGGACAAAAAAAAGATAAAAAACTAATACAGATAACTCTTTTTTTTAACAATTTATCAAAAATCATGTTTTTTCATTGTGCATTTCAATTAATCTCAATCAAACGGCAGTTGGGTTATTTTGATATAAAGTAAAAATAACAAAAAAATATAGCTAACTAACACAATGAAACAATAAAAACATGATAACATATAAAAAGCATTATTTTTTGCACGTTATCAGTTTGGCAAATAAACTCTTCAAATATAAATATATATATTTCCTGTTTTTTTATTTTATTTGTTGTAGCTATTGCTGTTCTCAAGGACAAAGAGCCGGGTTCCTTCATCATCAGAGACAGTCACTCATTCAGAGGAGCTTACGGATTGGCCATGAAGGTGGCCACGCCCCCACCCTCCATCCTACAGCAAAGCAGAAAAAGTAAGAGCATGCTACATATACATTACTTTTTATAATAACTCTCACTTTTCCACTCACTCAAGCTGAACGATGACGCAGTGCTCATAAACTGTATGAGTTCTGAGAAAATATGTGAGCCTGAATCACAAAACCAGTCACAAGGGTCAATTTTTTAAAACTGAGCTACAACTGTTTGAAAATCTGGAACCTGAGGGTGCAAAAAAATCGGAATATTGAGACAGTCGCCTTTAAAGTTGACTCAATGAAGTTATTAGCAATGCATTTTACTAATCAAAAATTAAGTTTGGATATATTCATGGTAGGAAATTCACAAAATATCTTAATGGAACATGATCTTTACTTACTATCCTAATGCTTTTTTGGCATGAAAGAAAAATCATTTTGACCCATACAATGTATTGTTGGCTATTGCTACAAATATACCCATGCTACTTATGATTGGTTTTGTGGTCCAGGGTCACATATGTGATTTAAAAAGTACGTTCTATGGAAAATATCCAACCCAGTTTCAGATTTAAGACCAGCGGTTTGTAATGGCCAACACTTTGTCTGCATAAAAGGGCAAATATGAACTCTCCATTGAGTCTGAAAGCACAGGGCAACTCATTGAAATTAGACATGGTGAAATATCTGATGGAGTTTAAGACCCTGGAGAGCTGGACGTCCCAACACTATTGTGTGAGGAACAGCTGAATGAGTGTGAACACAGCTGGAGCATTCATAACCAGAGCCCCTCTGTAAACACGGTGTGTCTCTCAATCAGAGGAAGGAAGGGAGGCACACACACACAAACGCACACTCTGTCCGCCTCCTTGTGATTCACAATTCTAGATTGCTCTTTAACAGGGGTTTCACAGTTTTCTTTAGCTATTTTTTCTGTATCGTGAGAAATTAAATTTAGCTTTATCTCTTGAGATAAGAGTTCATTGTATAAAAACGTATTCTGAGTCTATTTTCAACATAAGATACGCCTGCTGTTCAGAAACTTGGCCTGGCCAGTCACGGTGAGGTATTAAGGAGGAAGTAGGATATATATTGTTGTTTCCAAATGCCAGATGAACTAATGATTACAGTAAAATGCAGGAAAGAACTTCTGAAGGATTTCAAAGTTAAAACAATCAGCTTAAATGCTCTTATAACAACATCCCAGATGATTTCAGAGCTACATTCATAGTTTGTACGCCATAGTTCCACACAGATTTTGTTCACCTTCCCTTAAAGGAGAAGTCCACTTTCAGAACAGAAATTTACAGAT
Source organism: Labeo rohita (assembly GCF_022985175.1). Taxonomy (NCBI): domain Eukaryota; kingdom Metazoa; phylum Chordata; class Actinopteri; order Cypriniformes; family Cyprinidae; genus Labeo; species Labeo rohita. The sequence goes on along the minus strand of NC_066888.1, from coordinate 10,355,017 downwards.
AATGTACTCACCCCCTTGTCATCCAAGATGTTCATGTCTTTCTTTCTCCAGTCGTAAAGAAATTATGTTTTTTGAGGAAAACATTTCATTTTTCTCCATATAATGGACTGATATGGTGCTCCGAGTTTGAATTTCCAAAACGCAGTTTAAATGCGGCTTCAAACGATCCCAAATGTGGTTGTGAACAATCCCAGCCAAGGAAAAAGGGTCTTATGTAGCGAAATGATTGGTTATTTTTATTAAAAATAATACAATTTATATACTTTTTAATCTCAAACGCTCGTCTTGTCTTACTCTCCCTGAACTTTTTCCAGTTCATGACAGTTAGGGTATGTCGATAAAACTCTGATTGTAGTTTCTCCCTCAACTTCAAAAATCATTTAAACATTATTGTACATTGCTGCAGAAGTACCGACCCAGTTTATGCAAAGCGAACATGCAAAGAAGATCAAACACACTTAAGAAAAAAGTTAAAAAAGCAATATAGGACGATTTCGAAGTTGAGGGAGGACATGAGATGGGAGTTTTCAGACATACCCTAACTGTCATGAACCAGAAAAAAACAGAGTTCAGGGAGAGTAAGACAAGATGAGCGTTTGAGATTAAAAAGTATATAAATTGTATTATTTTTAATGAAAATAACCAATCGTTTCGCTAGATAAGATCCTTTTTCCTTGGCTGGGATTGTTTACAACCACATTTGGGATCGTTTGAAGCTGCATTTAAACTGCATTTTGGAAGTTCAAACTCGGGGCACCATATCAGTCCATTATATGGAGAAAAATGCAGAAATGTTTTCCTCAAAAAACATAATTTCTTTACGACTGGAGAAAGAAAGACATGAACATCTTGGATGACAAGGGGGTGAGTACATTATGTGTAAATCTTTTTTCTGGAACTGGACTTCCCTTTAAGGTTGTTATTGAAGCAGTTAATTAACTTACTATCACAGTGATATATCTCATTTCATATATGAAGAAAGCATTTAATAGGACAGCAGCAAAAAACAGTCAGATTATTTCTAACAGTCTGACTTTTGCTTGCAGACATTGGTATGTTGGGAAATCCAAACACAGTTGGAGACAATGTTGAGATCTCTTCAGAAACCTTAGGAGCCACAAGTGAGATACTGAATACTTATGAAAAAAAATCTAAACTGGGTTTTTGCCCTTAATCACAACACTGTTTAGGAGAAACAGCTGAGATATTAGATTGATTTTGTTCATGATTTTTTTTCTTCCTTTTGATTCTGTCTTCTAATATATATGTGGGTCTTTCAAATTTTTGGTCAACACCTCTATTTCCATCTACTGCATATGTGTTATCATTGCTTGGTCATTAAAAATCATTTTGCATATGAAGTCATTTCCTGTCTCTGTTCACAGTGGGTGATCTGTCCAATGAGCTTGTGCGGCATTTCCTGATTGAGTGCACACCGAAAGGAGTGCGGTTAAAAGGCTGCCCCAACGAACCTTATTTTGGTAAGTGTCTGTTAGTGTCTGTGTGAATGTTAGTGAAGACATGACTGCTGGTTAGAGTTTCATCATTGCATGGTCATGAGCTCCCTCTAGTGGCTATAATCAGAAGCATCATGCAACTGCACTACCAGTCAAAAGTTTTTTTTGTTTGTTTGTTTTTTTAAAAGTCTCTTCTGCTCACTAAAACTACATATATTTATATTTCAGAGTACAGCAATAACTATAAAATTAAGAAATATTCTTACTATGTAAAAATGTGCTTTCTATTTGAATACATTTTGAATTTTGATTTATTCCTGTGATCAAATCTTTAATATATTTTTTATATTTTAATCATTCTAACATTAATACTTTTAGTTAGCAAAGATGCTTTAAATTGATCAAAAGTAATAATAAAGACATTTATTATGTTAAAAAAAAAAAAGATATCAGATTTCAGATCTTTCAGATGCTGTTCTTGTGAATTTCTATTCATCAAAGAAACCTGAAAAAAAAATATACTCAGCTGTTTTTAACATAATAATAAATGTTTTTTTTGAGCAGCAGTTCAGAATATTGATTTCTGAAGGATCATGTGACTGGAGTAATGATGCTAAAAAAAAATCAGCTTTGAAATCACAGGAATAAATTCCATTTTAAAATATATTCAAATAAAAAACAGTTTTTTTAAAATAGTACAAATATTTCAAAATTTGTATTGTTTCGCTGTACTTTGGATCAAATAAATGCAGGCTTGGTGAGCAGAAGAGACTTTAAAACATTTTTGAAACATTAAAAATCTTTTACAAAAACTGGTAGTGTAATTGTTTCATTTTTTTTCCTTCTTTGACGACTTTCTGTGCATCAAAGCACAAATGTTTTCAGCACTGATGGTGATACAAATATTTATTGAGCACTAAATCAGTATATCAGAATGATTTTTGAAGGATTATGATACCCTGAAGATGAGTAATCATGCTGAAAATCCAGCTTTGTAATTACAGAAACTAATTACATTATAAAATCTATCAACACAGAAAAGAGTTGTTTTAAATTGTAATAATTTTACAGTTTTACTGTATTTTTATTTAAATAACTGCATCTAATGTAATTTAATCAACCATAATGAACCCAAATGTCAATAACCATGCATTGTAATTGTATGAAAAGTATGGTAAAACATTCAGCTAAGCTTAAAAATGTTGTGTTTCCTGTATATACAGGAAGTCTCACAGCTTTGGTGTGTCAACATTCAATCACACCCTTGGCTTTACCATGCAGACTCATCATCCCAAACAGAGGTATGTTGTGATATTAGTTTTTATGAGTTTTAGAGTTTTATGTTTTTAGTGTTTTTGTGCTAACTGAAGATTTCTTTTAGACCCTCTAGAGGAGTTAAATGAATCTTCATCACAAACATCTACAAACTCTGCAGCAGAGCTGCTCAAACAGGGAGCAGGTAACAAAATATCTTTGTGCAACACCAGAACAATATCAGTGATTATTTTATCTCATCAATGTGTTAATGTGTTAATGTGTTAATGTGTGTTTGTTGTTGCCTAGCGTGTAATGTGTGGTTCCTGGGCAGTGTGGATCTAGAGTCTCTGACAGGAGTCCAGGGTGTTCAGAAGGCCACTACAGTGATTTTCAGCATGGATCCACCACCCACATCCACTGTCGTTCACTTTAAAGTGTCTGCACAGGGAATCACCCTCACAGACAACCAGAGGAAGTGAGTCTGTCTCTTTATATTTCTGTTTCTTAAAGGGATGGTTCACCCAAAAATGAAAATTCTGTCTTTAATTACTCACTGTCATGTCGTTCCAAAACTGTAAGACCTTGGTTCATCTTCGGAACACAAATTAAGATATTTTTAATGAAATCCAAGAGTTTTCTGACCCTGCATAGACAGCAACACAACTGACACGTTCAAGGCCCAGAGAGGACATCATTAGTCCAACGTAGTTCAACGTAATTTTATGAAGCTAAGAAAATACTTTTAGTGCACAAAGAAAACAAAAATAACGACTTATTCAAGAATTTTCTCGCTATGCGTTCACAAGAGTACCACAATGTGTACATTTAAATGTATACATTTACACACAGAAACATCATATATGTCTATACATATAATGTTGTCCTGAGTTTTTATATTACTGTGTGTTTCCAGATTGTTCTTCAGGAGACACTATGCTGTCAACACAGTGATATTCTGTGCCCTGGATCCTCAGGACAGGAAGTACGTAACACACACACACACACACACATATACACAGTGCATCCTTGTTTGGACATTTGTTTGCCATTCATTAGGGTTCGTACAAGGTGCTTAAAGTGCTTGAAGTACTTGAATTTGACTTTTTGAAATTTAAGGCCTGGAAAACCCTTGAAAATGGCAGTATTCCTAAAGATGTACTTGAAAAGTGCTTAAATTATTGAAAGACGTAAATGAAATAAGTGTTTAATTTAGTCAATAAGTACATATCTTTTCACACAAAATTCACGCAATTCAAAAAACATCATACTTTTTTGCTTATTTCAGTTGATGTCTTAAAACTAGCGAGCTAAGCCTGTAGCAGTACTGACAATTCGCTTAGTAAATGGTAAAACGCTTTCACTGAAGACACGAAAAGAGGAACAGATGAACCAAATCAATTGAGTCATTTACACTGGAACCACTCCCATTGATTCAAACTTGTGACTTCAGTCATTCATTTTAAGTGGTTTACTAGCAAAAGCCAGATCAAATGAAAGCGCAATTCATTTTCAAATTTTGACATCACGTTTAATGATTTTAAAAAGCACGCATAGTGATTGGTGAAACGGAGCTTTTCAAAACTCCAAACGAGTTAAACCAATGCGTCACAAAATGTTTGACCGTTTCGAAGCACTCCAATTGGACTGTGTATTGCAAATCATTTGTTTCAGATCGGGACTTCAAATCGCGTATTGCTAAATATTTGATTTATATCGGGACTTTGGAGTGGGTTAACAAATCATTTGACTTAGATCAGGACTTCAAATCGCATATCGCGAATCATTTGGTATATATCGGAATTTTGCGTATCCTAAATCATTTGACTTAAGTCTGGAATTCAGATCACGTATCGCAAATCATTTGATTTAGATTGGGACTTCAAACTGTGAATCATTTGATTTAAATCGGGACTTCGGGGCAGGTTCACACATCATTTGATTTATATCGGTACCACAAATCACATATTGCAAATCATTTAGATCTGGATTTAGATCGGGACTTTGCGTATCACAAATCATTTAATTTAGACTGGGACATCAGAAATAATTTGTTTTACATTGGAACGGTTCGTGAAAGATTTTGTGAATTGAGTGAACCAAATCAAATGATTTGCGATATGAGATTTGAAGTCCTGATCGAATGACTTGCGCTCTGAGTTCTTTTCTGAAACGATGGTTCATGAATCATTATTCAGATCAGGACTTCAGAGTGTGGATCGTGAATCATTTGATTTGGTTCGGAACTTCAAAGCGCAGATTGTGAATCATTCGATTCAGATCAGCACTTCTGGCACGGGTTTGTAAATCATTTGATTCAGTTCGGGACTTTGGAGCGTGCATGGTGAATCATTTGTTTCCAGGATTTTGGAGTGGTTCAGTGAATCTGAGAGTTTGGCAGAGAAGACAGTGTTTGATAAGTGATGAGTTTTTTAAAGTCCTTGAAAAAAAAAATAGTGCTAGTTTATTTTACAGTATCTGTACGAACCCTGATTCATGAACTAGTCCAGTTAATACAGTCTTAATAAAGCAGTCTTAAATAAAGAAACCTTCCATTTTAACCTTTACAATTTAATTGAATTTGTTTGGTGTAAGTGGGTTTTTATGGGATGTTCTGACTTCTTCACTGCACTGTTCACAGGTGGAAACGGGACGGCTGTACAGCTGCAAAGTAAGTCTTCCTCCATCACCTTCTGTTTTAATCAGGCTATGTCAATCCTGAATTAGTGCTGGTTATGTATTTAAGTGTGTACATTTATTCATAGTTGTGTACGTGTGTGTGTAACAGGATCTTCGGCTTCATTGCGAGGAAAAGTGGGAGCAGCACAGAGAACGTGTGTCACCTGTTTGCCGAACACGACCCAGAGCAGCCGGCCAGCGCCATTGTCAACTTTGTCTCTAAGGTGATGATCGGCTCTCAAAAGACCAAATAGAAAAACATTAGCAGAGATTTCTGCTGAACTGCAACGGGAACAAACTCTACATCCTTGATTTCAAATGTCGAAGAGGAAAACGTATTTACAGTTTCGCTACTGTTATGTGACTGCCTTTACTCGCTGATGATGCTGAGACAGTGAAACGTCAGTATTGGAATGGATGAAACTTTATTTTATGTTGGATTCTCCCTGTTTTTGGGACAAGATACACAGGGATGCCACTAAACTAGTCCCCATCATTGGGATCAGGAACAAATTTTATAGGTGGGCCACCCCTTTTCACAAGGCCCAGGATGACATTCCCAATTGTCCCCTCTGATGATGGCCAAGAAGATCAATTCCAGGGGAAGTCTTTGAAATCTATGCAGGACTGTTGCATCACAGGGCTCATCCAGAAGGGGGCGCCACACTTCTTCTCATTTTCGCACTGCCATAAACACAGTCTGCTCAAAGCAAACTTTAAAGCCTAAGGTGAAAACCAATTAATGGTTATTTTATTATGTATGTATATGTATTTTATTTTATTTTTTTTAAATTGCGCAGTATTTCTGAGTTCCTTGGTTTTGTTTGGAAATAAAAATGATGGAGGTGTCTGGGCACATACATCCATAAGATGCAGACCAAAGAGCATTTTGCATATCATTTTACAAAATTTTAAATGTTCTTGATTTTATATATGTGTATACTTTATCAAATACTACTTTTAACATTTTTATAGCTATAAGTATTTGTCTCTGTATTTGTTTATAAGTGCAGAGCTAACATTTTCAGTCAATGACAAGTGGTTTCCTTGAAAAGCATATTGGCTTTGACTTTGTTTATATATTTGGAAATATTTATCATATAACTCATATTCTGTGTATACTCGTCTCTTACTCATCTATGCGGTATGGGAGTTAAACCGCCAACAACATGACTTTACTCATGTGAACGCAGTACTTCTGACTTTATTTTTTTAACTGAACAAGTGAGTAAATGCTCAAGCAAAGAGGATTTTGCAATAAATGTTTCTCTTGGAATTCATCTGAATCAGACCGAAATGTGCAAGTGCCATTACTTTTCTTACTTTAAGAAGCGAGGACCATGTTTTCATCACAAAAACTATTCTATACATTTCTTATACTGTCTAATGCTTTGGTTTATTTGTAAATTAATGATTTAAGGACTGTATACATGCACAGAATACAATATTAAAGAAATTGTATGGTACTAAATTGAAGCAGTGTTTGTCATGTACTGTGCTGAAAGGACATCTGTCATCAGCTTCCTCCTTAAAGGGATAGTTCACCGAAAAATGAAAATTATTCCAAGATTTATTCACCCTCAGGCCATCCTAGGTGTATATGACTTTCTTACTTCAGATTAATACAATCAGAGGTATATTAAAAATTGTTCTGGCTCTTCCAAGGTTTATAATGTCAGTGATTGGCTATTAGGATTTTGAAACCCAAAAAAGTGCATCTATCCATGATAAAAAAGAAAAATGCTCCACATGGGGTTAATGAAGCAAATCAATGTGTTTGTGTAAGAAAAATATCCATATTAAAACCTTTATGAATCATAATCTCAAGCTTCCACTAACTGTCGTACATAGATCATGTAATACACACTAGATTACACCTTTCCAAACAAAGTTTTTGCCTACTGAACTAATTTTTCATGAAGCTGCTGAACAATCAGTATGTTGTTAAACAACAGTACAGTCCATTAAACACAGTGTGCTTCCATCCCTCACAGCCTTGTTTTTATTCCTGTCAAAAATTAAATATGGCTACCCCAAGGTTTATAGACTTGTGTGTTGTTTTGCCTGCTGGAGGAAGTTTTTATATGGCATGATCAGTCACATGACATTTAGAACTGAGATGACTGGCTCAAAAAATCCCCATGAACCAAAGATGGCAGAATTCAGGTTGTGTACTTCCAGGACTGTGTGCTCCAGCCAAGCAACCGCCATTGAGATGAATGGGAATGGTAACGGCTAGCCATTTTCAGGTATGCTACAACTCTTTGATTTGGATAAACAGGCTGAAACAAAGATTTATTTCTTAGGTAGCAGGGACTTTGAATGTGTCATATGAAAAGAAAATGATACTGTACTATAGCAGCTGTAGAAAAGCCATGGTTAATTTTGTAGTTACTTTCTGTTTTTAAAAACTTTTATTTTTACTGTGGTTTTTTTAATGCTGTATTAAAACCATGTTTATTGTTGTATTTACTATTGTTTTACCAAAAAACAAACAAACAAACAAAACAAAAAAAAAAACAGATAAACCATGGTAACTGTAGTAAAAATGTGGCTATTTTTTTGTAGTTCAAGTTCTACTTAAAAAAAAAAAAAAAAAAAAACATTGTTAGACCATGGGCCATGGATTATTTTTACTGTAAATGCTGTATTAAACCATGGTTTATTTTTACTATGGTTTTACTTTAAATGCTGTACTAAAACCATGTTTATTCTTGTATTTACTATAGTTTTACAAAAAAAAAAAAAAAAAAAAAAAAAAAAAACAGTTGAAATGTGGTAAAAATGACTACCTAGAAAAAGAAAAACTACTTTTTTTTTTTTTTTGGAGTTAGTTTTACTTAAAGGGGTCATCGGATGCAAAGTTCACTTTTTCATGTTGTTTGAACATTAATGTGTGTTGGCAGTGTATATACAAATCTACCCTATAATGATAAAAATCCATGCAGTGGTTTTTAATTAATCTGTAAAAATAATATCCCCTTTTTTCAAATCGAGCCATTCTCACACCGTCAGAGGCTACTCCGACGATAGTTGATTGACATGAGTGTCTTACCTCAGATCAGCTGTAACAGTCCGACCTCCATTGTTTCGATTCCGGAGCAGGGATGTAAGTTAGACAAGAATATAAACAAAATATTGCTGGATGTAATAATGAACATAGTGGTCGTCATTTACTCCCGACATCTGACCCGCTGAAGACGCAGTGGATTGTTTGTTTGTGAAGGGAATGCACCTCCTGATCTACATAAATGTTCACGCAAATCGTTCATGATCCAGCTTCACCTACAGCAGAAGTGAGTTTAAGGGTTTTTTATGAATCTCTGCAATCGTCTTTCCTAATAACGTGCTAGTTAACAAGTTTAGCAGCTAAACGCGGCTAAATGCGGCTAAAATAAACAGGCTCGTCACTCCGCAGAGAGAAGAGAGGGGCGGGGCGAGCAGAGCTCATTAACATTTAAAGCAGCCTCGACCAGAACGGGATGATTTTTGCAGAGCTGATTTTGTCAAGGTACCATGGATTATTTTTACTATGGTTTTACTGTAAACGCTGTGTTAAAACCATGGTTTATTTTTTAGTTACTAAGATTTTACTACAAAAATCATTATTAAACCATGGTTACACTGGTAAAAGCATGGTTAATTTTTGTAAAGAATCTTGGTTTGACAATCTCAAAGACATTGATTCAGCATAATGTGGTAGACTGCAGGTGGCATGAGCTCACCGTATTCTCCGGAGAGAGAGAGAGAGAGCGGGTAGTATAATGGTTTGCTTATTCAGAGGTTTGGTCGGATAAAAAGATAGTGTCTCACTTGTTCAGATGTGATTGCTGATTAAACAAACTGCCCCTTTATACGGGCTCAGGGCAAGGGGGTGGAGGTGGAAATTAAACAAGAAAGAATGAGACACAAAGAAACTCAGAAAGAGAGCAAATGTTCTGAGTCAGCTAAGCTGGATTTCTCCAGCGCAGCGCCCCCTTCTGGCACACCCTCCCAAATACAACAAGCTCTGTGAGTGTGCTTTCTTACTTTTCTGTTTCTTTAACCTTCTCACTATGAGCTTCAGCCTGATTGAGAGGAATGCCAGTCATGCAATTCTCCAGACACACACACACACACACACACAATTCATCTCAACACCCCGCAGGTCTCCACATGTTTGCATAAACACACGCATTGGAAAAGAGTCACAGTCGGGAGAGTTTGATTAAGCGCTGTCAGTGTATTACACATATATAAAACAAAGACCTGTGTGTGTGTATGTCTGGAGAGCTGTGTGTCAGGCATTCCTCTTCGTCAGACTCACGGTCACGACTGGGAGCTGTGTGTTTTTTTGTGTATGTTTAGTTTTGCACGTTTTGCTTGCCGTTGAGTTCCAGCATCACGCCGGGAGTGTGAGCTTTGGCCATAAAGGTACATTGTGAGGGGCGGCTGTGTCATAAGCGTGCCCCTGGGTGGTGTTTTCTGTATGGATACAGACTTTGACCCTGAGCTTAATTATTTGTGGGTTGAGGGTGCAAGAGGTCACTGAAAATTTGTATTTGAATGAAATGTGATAGACAGGGGTACGTGCAATACGTGGCTGGGTGTTTGTGGTGCATTTTACTACTTTGATGAGAGATGTGGGAGAGGTTTTTTTTTTGTTCTTTTTTTTTTTTTTGTTGTTGTTTTTTTTTTTTTTTTTTTTACTGGATCACTGATATAACCCCTTTTTTTACTGATCTATTAATTATAAAATACATAAAAAATGCAATTCAAACAGGAAATTACTTAAACACACCTTTTCTATAATAAGCATTTTTAACATTTCTAAACTGTGTTTTAATATTCAAAAAATGAATAAAAAGGCTCATTAAAATGAAATTCTCGAAAAGAAAAAAACTATTTGTAAAAAACCTATATATTTTTATTTATATTGTGCATGTATATACTGTGTGTATATACACACACAGATATACTATCTATATCTATAGTATACTATATAATATACACACACACAGTAAACTATATATACAGTATACTATATATACAATACATATGTACGTTTAAATATATACTTTAAACTTTATACAACATAAGTAACATTATACTGTATAAGGAAAGGACGTGACATGTGGCCAAGTACGGTGACCCATTCTCAGAATTTGTGCTCTGCATTTAACCCATCCAAGTGTACACACACCCCGGATCAGTGGGCAGCTATATTGCTGTAGCGCCCTCAGTTATGGTATTGAGGGTGGAGAGAACACTGATCATTCACTCCCCACACCTACAATCCCTGCCAGACCTGAGACTCAAACCTTCGAGTTACAAGTCCAACTCTTTTTGGCAAATGTAAAAGCCTTTTCACACCAAAAGCCTCAGGCTTTGAGAAAAGTAAATTCACGTCTGTACAGTAGACCACAGAAGAAAGAAAAACAAATGTTAGATTATTTTGAGTAATTTTCACTTATTAGTATAGTTGAATTGGATCATCGAAGGTTGGCAGCAATCGGTTAATAAAATGGTATTAAATGCATAAAGGATATTTGTATTATTTAACATGTTTAAATATTGCAGGTTTGCAGCATACTCTGAGTAGAATTTCACTGTTTTTATTCATTTTGAGGAATACTGAACCTGTTTTTTGTGAGTGAGATGAATTAATGCATGTTCACATTTATTCTAGAACTAACATCTTACTCACGATTTCTCTCAACATGGGACAGGAGAGCTTTCAATCAATAAATGGGGGGAAAAGTAACTGGCGTTATTTGAAAAAAGTAACTCAGATATGTTCTTGTCAATTAAAAAGTAATGCGTTACTTTACTAGTTACTTGGAAAAAGTAATAATATTACGTAACTTGCGTTACTTGTAATGCGTTACCCCCAACACTGTATATATATATATATATATATATATGTGTGTGTATGTATATATATATATATATATATACAGTCTACCATATATACGTTATATATTTGTATACAAAGTACACACACAGTACACTATATATATACCGTATACTATATATACATTATATATGTATATATTTAAAGTATATAATACATGCACACAATATACTACATATATATAGTATACTATATATACATATATATATATATAGTATGTATACAGTACATATACTATAGTATAAAGTGTGTGTATATATACACACACACACACACACATATTTAAAGTATATACACACACAGTATACTATATGTATATACAGTGTACAATATATGTATACATTTAAAGTATAAACACACAGTATACTATATATATACATTTTATATCTGTTTATATATCTATATACATGTTATATATGTAAGTTTAAAGTATATACACACAGTATACTATATATACTATATATGTATATATTTAAAGTACACACACACACACAGTACACTATATATATACCGTATACTATATATACATTATATATGTATATATTTAAAGTATATAATACATGCACACAATATACTACATATATATAGTATACTATATATACATATATATATATATAGTATGTATACAGTACATATACTATAGTATAAAGTGTGTGTATATATACACACACACACACACACACACACATATTTAAAGTATATACACACACAGTATACTATATGTATATACAGTGTACAATATATGTATACATTTAAAGTATAAACACACAGTATACTATATATATACATTTTATATCTGTTTATATATCTATATACATGTTATATATGTAAGTTTAAAGTATATACACACAGTATACTATATATACTATATATGTATATATTTAAAGTACACACACACACACACACAGTACACTATATATATACCGTATTATATACATGCATTATATATGTATACATTTAAAGTATATAATACACACACAATATACTATATATATACAGTATACAATATATATGTTTATACACACACACAGTATACTATACATATATACAGTATATATATATAACTATATATGTTATATATGTTAATATTTAAAGTATACACACACAGTATACTATATATAGTATACTATATATATGTTATATATGAATAAAAAGGCTCATTAAAAATGAAATTCTCAAAAAGAAAACCCCTATTGCTTTTTTATTAGTGTAAATATATTGCTTTTGAAACCTATACATTTTTGTTTAAATTGTGCATGTATATACTGTGTGTATACACACACACACAGTATACTATATATACATTATATAAGTATACGTTTAAAGTATATAATATACACACAGTATACTAACTATATACATATAACTATATATATATATATATAGTTTATGAAACTTCATGACAAAAGTAATATTTATGAATTAATAATTCATGGCATTTGTAAAAAAAAAAAATATTTTACATTGTAAATATATTTTAAAAAAAAACTTTTTGAAAATAATGATTAAGAATTGTACATTCATATTTATTCAAAGTTTAAGAAATAAAGTTGCTTTTTACTTGATGGTTACACCACATGATACCATGATACATTTAGAGTTACTAAAGTGAAACTTTGCTTATAAGTGATAAAAAGTTTTTCAAATTCTAATGAAGCTACCGTGAACTTGCAAGAACTTGCACGTTTTTTAACCTGGAATTTTCCTTTATCATGGACATGTTTTTTCCTTCAACATTATTACAAAAGCCACACGTGACCTTCATGGCAATCCTATGGATGTGCACAAACAACCGAAAAGCCAAGACCTTGTTGTATACCTCCTTCCTGTGTGTTTGTGAGTGTGTGAGTGAAACAGATCTGCTGGGGTGGGGGGGTTGAAGGGATGACCTCATCAGGAAAGGAAACTTTCCCACAGTCTGTACACAAAGCCTGCTGTCAAAAGGTGAACTGAAAGAGAAAGAGAAGAAATTTAACACACTGGATAAAAAAAAGCCTAATCTCAATATACAACCTCTCTAAAAAAGACATCTCAGCTCAAATATTTAGCAGCGAATAAATAGTGGCTCTCACTCACATCAAATTTGTTCCAGAAAAGATTCTTGAGACGATGCTGAGGTGCCATTTTGTCTTGTCTTATTGCCAAGCTCTTAACAGCCATCGTGAGAGGGATCATCGGTTTATCGCGCAAACAAATATTTTCTTAATGACTGTCAACGTATAATACATGACACATGTCTTTCTTAAACACTCTTGACATGTTTAATTCCTCGCTGGGACACGTGAATGCAGCCGGGCTTACAGTCGTAGGCGTTTCTGATTAGCCGAGGCATGCGATGGCTGATAATTACGGATAGAGGCCAAGTGCACGAGCTATGCCTCACCAACAGAACACTGGACCGATGATGTTTTGCTATTAAACCGGCAAGTGTTTTTGTCTGGCTCGCAGATTGCAGCGGTTTCTAAATTAACCAAATGAGCGTCTTTCCTGGAAATGGTGTTTTATGCTTTTGCACTACACAACCCCCTCATGCAATATGACAGCCACATTCTTGGACCTCCCCTCAGACAGGCCGCAGATTGCAGAAAAACCATGCAAGTGTGTGAATGTTACCATATGAATTATGAAAATGCTCAATGGCATGCCGCATGAGGGATTCTGATGTCTGGTAATGTCATTTTCACTGGCGCTTGGACAACGATGCCGATGTCTGAGGAGAATCCTGTAATGTCCGGTGACTTAAATGGGCAGAAACTTTTAACTTTCGCCTGAATCATCTTAATGAATTTCCTTGCTAGTCCACTGGTTTACACAGCTACAGTATGTTTACATGCACCCATGTAATATATTAGTAACCCTTCATGTAAACACTTTAATCTCTCAGAGTCTGAAATTGGATTGGATTCATTCAGATTGGCGAAAATGAGTCCATGTAAACATTCATACTGACATTTATTCATTTGGCAGACGCTCCTGAAAGCATCTCACGTCATGGTTTATGTTTCCTGGGAATCGGACACGCTCCAATTTTGCTGCAAATCTTGGTACGTGGTGGTTTCGGCGTGGTCTAGCTGAAACCAGCATATCTTGTGATATTGCTCACTGACCAAAGTAGACTAACTATGTGATGGAGCCTGGTGGAGTCAAACCAGCATCTGCTTGGAGCCATAATCAGAGTTTGTGTGACTATGAGTCACCTCTAAGCCTAAAGGCAGCTTAATACAATATAATTTAACACAAGGCAATAAAACCAGCCAAAACTATTGTGCTGTATTTTAACTGTCTGCTACCACTGGACTAGTGGCAGACACAATATACTTACAATTTGTTTAGAAATTCTGACGATTATAACAAAAGAGAGAGCCAGTCCACAGTAGGAGCACACAATGCCTCTATAATAAACAAAAAATATTCTATTTTTACAATTAAAATTGTTTCAGATTTTATTTTTATGTTTTTCCTGTATTTATTTATTTATTTATTTTGGGGTTGTCCAATTGATTAATCACAATTAATTGCATCCAAAAAAAAAAAAAGTCTTTGTTTACATGACATATGTAAACAAATGTGTATATGAAAAGTTCAGATGCAAAAGCCTCTAAATCCATCTGACATTTGTCTTTAAAATAAGCATTTTTTTCAGGCTTCAAACCTCTTTCTAGGTTTCCACGTAAGTACCGGCACTTCTAATTGAGCTGAGGCTGGGATTTAGCAGGTTTTAAGCAAAAGTATTTGATGGACGTATACTATGTGTCAGAAGCATTCACTCAGTGTCATTATCTCATTTTTGACTGAGGTGTTTTGCATCTGAACTCTTCATATGTAAATGTGTATAAATGTACATATTTAAGAAATATTTACATGTGCATATATATTCATATTTATATATCAGTTATGTTATATAGATCTAAATATATATTCCATACATTTTTTTAATATATACATGTGTGGATCTATACATAAATATAAATATACAGAGTACACACACGTATATCATTTAAACAAAAACATTTATTTTTGATGCAATTCATTGTGATTAATTGATTGAACAACCCTAAAATAAAAAAAAATAAAAAATAAATAGTTTTAAAGTTTTGAAAAAAGTTTTAAAAAGTTTTTAATTCACGTTTTCTCTTATGTTAATTAATTAATTAATTTATAATATATAATATATATTGATATTACATAACATATGTAAACAAACGTGTTATATAAAATGTATTATAAAATGTATAATATATATATATATATATATATATATATATATATATATACTGTGTATATACAGATACACACACATTTATACACTTATAAACACACACATAAACATATATATTTAGGAAATATTTACAAATTATTACATTATGCATATGTACTCATATTCATATATGATTTAAATATATATGCCATACATTTCTTAAATATATACATGTATATGTCTGCATCTAAATATAAATTTAAATGTAAATATACACAGCACACACACATATATTATCATGTAAACAAAAACATTTATTTTGGATGCAATTAATTGAGATTAATCAACTGGACAGCCCTAAAATAAATAAATAAATAAATAAATAAATAAATAAAATGTTTTTAATTCATATTTTTCCATATTTTTTTTTATTTAAAATGTTCTTTTATTAATCTTTCATTTATTAATTTGTAAATCAATTAATTGTGAATAATCACATCCAAAAATGTTACCATGTAAACAAAACTTTTTTTTGAATGTGATTAATCACAATTAATCGATTTGACTGAATAAATAAATATTGTCAAAATGAAATAAAATAAAGAAAGAAAACATAAAAATTAAAAACACGAAAATGAAAAGAAAAAATAAAACCACAAATAAAACTGATTGTCTTCTTTTTAAAGTTACTCTGTCAACTGCAAATAGTTCAGGTTAAGGAGGTGTTCAATACCTGGAGGAAGCTATGAATTAACATTCCTGTTCATCTCAGTGACAGGTGCCCTAACCCTAACCCTAACCCTAACCCTGACGCAGAACCTAAGAAGGTGTGCAAACTGCTTGCAGCCCCCTAAAATAGTCACAAGAAAAATCTAAAGTAATGTGTGTAATAAAATAATGAAATAACTACATTTGAGCTAATTAAACTGTTTACAATACATGCCGTCCTGTTTCTCAAGCAGCAGGCACTAGAAATGCTAAAGTCAATTCATAGGGTCAATTCAAGTCAAAACATATATTTAATGGAAGCTGGATAAAATTATCTGTCAAATTCATAAATGCGATTTCTTGATTCACATATGTTGCTGCTTGCAAAAAGTCGCGATACATAATATTTTTAAATAGCTGTCAAAGGAGAAATATGTTTCTTGAATGGTGTAATTAGATTCAGAACCAAATAGTTTCTTTATTAGAACATCTCTTTGTACTTAAAATCACTTCAGGACGTCAAAAGCTTGTGTGCACTTCAGATGAGCATGATAAGTGTAACACCGTGTCCTAACTATACCATATACTATAGCCATACTTAAAACAACAACAGATAATTTACCTCAAATCTTGAAAACAAAGATGTACGTTAACAATGCGAACCAACATGTGTATTCCATAAAGACTGTATCAGTCACTCAGTATGTACATTTAATAATGTTAAAAAGGTTTAACATTTATGAATTAGATTATAAACTTATCCTTTTCGTTGCAAGTGCAGTGCGCTTCCAGGGAGAGCCCGCCCACAGACGCTTCTGATTGGCTGTGATATTTGATTGATTCTATCGCGTCGCGTTTTCACATCGCGTCTAGTGTAGACACCCAAATTGCTTATCACTGGAGTCTTGTCACATCGCTTGTAGTTAGGACAGGATATAATGTGTAAGTGGACACTTGGCCCTCACGTTGACCCGGGCCTTTGGGTACGTGTTAAGATACCCAAAGTCTTCTGCTTTGAAATGAACAGCCAGCACACACTCGCCCCAAATTTTCAGAACATTCCCTTCGTAACGCCCTGTCTCTCTCATGACAATGAGCTCAGCAATTTTTTCAGAAACGGGAACGTCACTCACTCTCACATTCCCTTTCAGCTGTAGCCTACGTGCTGTAAAGCACATTCTCAGTGCACTTTTGTGATCTGCTCCCTCTGTGTATTGTCTGCGATTTGAAATACGCACATACACGTTCACACAGAGACTTAATGAACCTGGGCAGGGTGATCACACTCACTTCTCAGCCAAAATGAGGCCAGCAGATTTGTTTTCATGACATCAGCATTTCTACAATACACTTAATGAGGGAGTCCCTGTGCAAGTGTGTGTTTTAAGAGTGAATTATTGGGGACTGTCTGTTCTTACTTTTATTTTTGCATTCTTTTTGGATGCGGT
Organism: Labeo rohita; assembly: GCF_022985175.1. NCBI lineage: Eukaryota > Metazoa > Chordata > Actinopteri > Cypriniformes > Cyprinidae > Labeo > Labeo rohita. The sequence goes on along the minus strand of NC_066888.1, from coordinate 10,337,380 downwards.
TCATCAGGTGATGTAAGGGGAATTTGATTCTGTGAGGAAGAATTCAGATACAGTGTGTCAAGGTATGTGGTTTGAGTCGTGACAGTGTTAGTTGGATTAATGGTTTAGTGGCGTCAAGCAAGTTCCAAAGCTGCCTTGCTTGCTACTGACTGCATAGACAGCTGCCTTCTAAAGCAACTTCACATTTGAAATGGAATATCGGAATAGAACTGAAACACTGTATGTAGGTTAGCTGCATGCAAGTGCACAGGAGACCTGACACAACTGAATATGATGGAGTTTGGCATTAGCATGTTACTAAGCTAATGACGGGATATTCATTTAATGAAGGAATACTTGAACTAATTAATGTCATTCCATTAATTTTAAATATTTGTTTACTGTTTTCTGTTATCTTTGTCTCTATCCACCATTTTGGTTACCTGTGAAATATATATGCAATACTGTGTTTTTTCTTTTTTTTATGTACTATTTATTTATTTATTTATTTTTCCAACTTTAAAATATATTTTATTTAGTCATATAGGAACATAAAATAAAACATAAAATGTCTACATAATTGTTGTTGTTTTGTTCATTTTTTTATAAACTTAATTAATTAATTAAGGTTATTTATTTATTTATTTATTTATTTAAATGTTTTTGTTTATATACATTTTTAAATACTATTATTTAGTCATGTAGGGTCTTTTTTTGGGACATACAGCTGTAACCATGGCTGCTGATTCATATTTGAACTGAACCCAGTAAGTTGTTATTATTTTGTTTTATTTTATTTTATTTTATTTTATTTTATTTTATTTTATTTTATTTATTTTTTAGTTTTTGTTTGTTTTGTTTAATTTTATTTCATTTTATTATTCTTCCCGACTAGGATCATAAAGTTTTATTGTTTACATATTTTTTTTGTTGTTGTTTTGTTCATTATTATTTTATGCAATTAATGATTTTGTTTACATTTTTAAATACTATTATTTAGTCATGAAGGGTCTTTTTTTGGCACATAGAGCTGTAACTATGAATGCTGATCCACATTTATACTGAATTTGGACCACTGGCCCAGGAAGTTGTTTATTTTATTTTATTTTATTTTATTTTTCCCAACTACGACTTTTTTATTTATTTATTTATTCATTCATTCATTTATTTAAAATATATATTTTTATTTAGTCATGTAGGATCATAAAATGTTATTGTTTACATAAAGTTTGCTGTTTTGTTTATTATTATTTTTGTTTTTTTTAATTATTTTATATCATTAATTAAATTTTTAAAAAATATATTATTTGGTCATGGAGAGTCATACTTTTGTACTGTTGCCGTTTTATTTATTTAATTTATGATTAAAGTTGATTGATTGATTGATTGATTGAGTCATATAAGATCATAGATGTTATTGTTTACATATTTTTTGTTGTTTTGTTTGTTATTATTTTGTTTTTTTTATTATTTTATATAATTAATTATTTATTAAAATGTTTAAATAGTATTATATAGTCATGAAGGGTCATAAAGTTTCACTGCTATGATTTTATTTATTTATTAGTTTTTTATTTTTTTTTATTGTTTTGGTAAAGCATATTTATATAGCACTTTATACAGCACATATTTTTCCAAAACAGCTTCATAAAGAATGGCTCAAATGTTGTGGTCAGGGAGATATGCATATATTTCACCAGTTCCTGTTGTTTAGCAATTATAAATTAGTCGGCTGATTTATGTTACATCACATTCTGGTCTGTCTATAATGGAGATTTGTAATTGCGTTATTGGATTGGTGTGTGGTTACCTTGGCAGTGGATTTGGAGCTAAATGGCTATGTAATCATTGTTTTGTCACTACTGATTTATAGCTGATGAAAATCTAATATCGACCTCAGCGCTGATCCAACACTGGCCCTTGATCCAGAGCAGCTGTGAGTTCTGACCCAGATTCCAACAGCTTGTTGAGAGGAAGGAGCATAGAAACCAGCTAATCAGCCAGTGAAAGAGAGGATAGAGAGAGACTGAGAGAGACTGGGAAAGACAGAGAGAGAAAGAGGGGAAAATGAAGAGATCAGGAAAAAAGATACAAGCATGAGAGACAGATGAGGTGCGTTTAAAAAATACCCTTAAGGTCGTTTGGGATGACAGCATTGTCACAGACCAAAAAGGACTGTTGCCAAGGGCAACCACTCATTCCCACACACTTAAGTGGGGTCAAAAGTGTCCTCCGGGAAATCTAGCACCGGAGAGCAGAGAAAACCATAGCTTTGGATTAAAAGTGCACTTTGTAAATTTTAGTTTGTGTTACACTTTTTATGGCAGTCGTCTTTTAATTACTGACACCTAGTGGTGTGTATTTAGCATCATGCAAAGATTCTCGGTTATCAGTGCCATTGTGGAGAGGCGCTATCAACCTTATTTTTCCCGTAAGAGGGGGCGCGGCCATTTGTAAATTTAATGTGTCTGGCTTCCGGTCTCATCCGCTTCCAGCTATTTTTAGCTGTAAAAAACAGCTTGATTTGCTGCTTGATGTTGCAAACTGGTGTGTCTTACCATATTGTTTTAATGTATTATCCTAATTATGAACACAATGGTATGTAGTGCAAACAGTTTTACCGTTTTCTGCATGCTGTTATTCGTCTCATTATTTCCCTATGGCGGCTTATGAAATGGAAGTCTCACACATTACCAGAAAACAGCTTACTTCCGCGTTGAAAAATAAGTTGGATAAGCAATTCAGATCCATTTCAGTGATTAATTTCTTCAAAAATAACAGGAATAGTCAAGCAGTACTCAGTGGCTCTCATGAGGTAACACACGCTATGTAAAATAAGCAGTTTTTATTAGGCTAATCATATGAATGGCTAATGATAGAGTTAATAGAGGATGATTAATAGAAACAGAGTTATGTGATTAATACACGATTGTGAACTTTTTTTTTCCCCAGAAATATTCTTTACAATGAACAACATTTAAAGCTGAACTTACTTTAAAACCATTTTCACTCAGAAATTGCTAGTAAATTTAACAAATAATTACAACAGCAAGTAACACATTAAATTACACAAAGGGCAAATTTTAAAGTAGATTGAAATTGTATTTTCTTGTAAAGCATAGTATAATAATCTTTGTTTATTTACAACTTTGATAAATATTTTTAGAGTGTTGGTAAATAAATAAATAAAAAAATACTTTAAAGATAGACTGTTTAAAAGTCCTATGAAATTCGCCTGTTTCTCTGAAATATTGTTCACAAATTTGTCTAAATCTGTGTTAGTGAGCACTTCTCCTTTGCCAAGATAATCCATCCACCTCCCAGGTGTGGCATATCAAGATGCTGATTAGACAGCATGATTATTGCACAGGTGTGCCTTAGGCTGGCCACAATAAAGGCCACTCTAAAATGTGCATTTTATCACACAGCACAATGCCACAGATGTCGCAAGTTTTGAGGGAGCGTGCAATTGGCATGCTGACTGCAGGAGTGTCCGCCAGAGCTGTTGCCCGTGAATTGAATGTTCATTTCTCTACCATAAGCCGTCTCCAAAGGCGTTTCAGAGAATTTGACAGTACATCTAACCGGCCTCACAACCGCGGACCACGTATAACCACACCAGCCCAGGACCTGCACATCCAACATCTTCACCTCCAAGATCATCTGAGACCAGCCACCCAGACAGCTGCTGCAACAATTAGTTTGCACAACCAAAGAATTTCTGCACAAACTGTCAGAATCCTCAAAAGCTTATCTACATGCTTGTCATCCTCATCGGGGTCTTGACCTGACTGCAGTTCGTCGTCATAACCGACTTGAGTGGGTAAAAGCTCACATTCGATGGCGTCTGGCCCTTTGGAGAGGTGTTCTCTTCACGGATGAATCCCGGTTTTCACTGTACAGAGCAGATGGCAGACAGCGTGTATGGTGTCGTGTAGGTGAGTGGTTTGTTGATGTCAACGTTGTGGATCAAGTGGCACATGGTGGTGGTGGGGTTATGGCATTTTATTGATGGCATTTTGAATGCACAGAGATACCGTGTCGAAAACCTGAGGCCCATTGAAGTGCCATTCATCCACGACCATCACCTCATGTTGCAGCATGATAATGCACAGCCTCATGTTGCAAGGATCTGTACACAATTCCTGGAAGCTGAAAACATCCCAATTCTTGCATGGCCAGCATACTCACCGGACATGTCACCCATTGAGTATGTTTGGGATGCTCTGGATCGGTGGATACGACAGCGTGTTCCAGTTCCTGCCAATACCAGCAACTTTGCACAGCCATTGAAGAGGAGTGGACCAATATTCCACAGGCCACAGTCAACAACCTGATCAACTCTATGCGAAGGAGATGTGTTGCACTGCATGAGGCAAATGGTGACTAAATTCCTTTTTCCGTTAATTCTCTGGATTCCATTTTAATGGTTTCATTAAATTGCAATAATCAAAAGCATACCACAGTCATTGATTTAAAAAAAAAATATATATATATATATATATATATATATATTTATTTTTTGAGAACTACTGTTTTGTGTATTTACATTTTTCTGGTAAATATTCCTTAAAAATAAAGCTTTATTCATAATTTTATTATTAGTAGTAGTACTATCATTGCATTAAGTAATATATTTCTGTCACAGTTTCTTCAAGTTAAACTGAACTTTTAGTTTCAGCTTCAAGATTATGTTCATGTGTTCATGTACTAATATCCTGAGGCGGCAGAGGATGAAAACACTGGGACCGTCACGCACATTTCAGTATGTGTGTAGTAAATGAAACCACACATTTGCGCCATTCATTCGCACAGAAACACGAAGTACAGGATTTATATTTAAATATTATTTTTGTAGCTAAATATTCACAAACACTTGTTTTGATTTAAGTGTACTGACATAGTTTTGATCTATTCCTCCAAAATTTGACACATTCCGTGACATTCCACATTATACAGTAAATTCCATTTTTATGACCGGATTCCGCGATTCCGTCCACAAAATCATAGGGCCTTAGAAAGGCTTTAGTAAACAAGTTACTTTAAGATACTTTAAAAAAAAGTGCTACTTGGTGTCTCACAGAATGATTGTTTAGATGCAACCTATCTATCTATCTATCTATCTATCTATCTATCTATATCTGAGCTGTATGGGGCAAACCGTAAAGACATTTAAATGAACACATCATCATTCATTATGCTCAGATACTTGAAGGAGGGCTGTATGTTTATGTATTTGTGCTGTAAATGCACAAGCAAGTGGTTATCAAAACAGATTGCCCTCAATAGTGAGCGAAGCTGTGACCCCCGAGGTCAGAGGTCAAGACCCCCAGACAGGCCCACGAGAGTTTGCCTTTTAAAAGCGACCTCATCTCACTCAAAACCCCTCAGCTGGGGGCATTACATCATCCTTTTCCCATCATTATCAGGGGTGTAGAGAGACTGACTCTCTGTCTTTGTGCGCGCGGGGGTCAGTGGGTGAGAGATGGAGATGTCCAGGAACAGAAAGGGATAAAGAGATAGGATAGAAAAGTGGAACACAGAGATTCTATTTAAGTGACGAGAAACTCGTCTGTGCAGTCTGTGACCCAGCGCACACTCGCTCCCGAATACACACACACTCACACGCTCCATAGGAACAAAATGGCACTCTTGGTTTAGCCCAACAATGTCAGTGACACTCTAGTACCGGCTTATGGGTTTTATTGTTAGCGTACAATCCTCTTGGCATTGTGCTCAACAATGCCCTCAGTTAATGGGCAGTCTAACCTACTTGCATTGTCTCTAATTGGTCTCTCTGGAGCAGGAAGAGAGAAAGAGAAGGACCAGGTTGGAGAGGGGAAGGAGCCGGGCTGAATCACCGCTTTAGTGCAGAGTCAGGGAACAGGCTGGGACAAAGGAGCTTTTGTGGCACCAGAGCCCAGAGTTCAGGAAATGCACCTGGTCCCCCTCTCCAGCTGATAAGAGCTCTCACTAGCCATTACCTCATCACACACAGACACAGGTAGCAGCACTCAAGTAGACAAGACTGACATTTGCATTTATATCTATTTATTTATTTTTCTGCATTTATCTAAAATGGAACTATGGAAGTTTCCACTGCCGTTCAAATGTTTGGGATTTTTAAATATTTTTTAAAGTCTCTTACTATATCATTATAGTTGCATTTATTTGATCAAAAATACAGAAAAAATGAATATTATGAAATATTATTGCAGTTTAAAATAAGTTTTCTGTTTTAATATACTTTAAAATATAATTTATTTCTGTAATGCAAAGCTGAATTTTAGCCATTACTCCAGTCTTCAGTGTCACACAATCCTTCAAAAATCAGTCTATTATGCAGATGTATTATCAATGTTTGAAACAGTTGTGCTGCTTAATATTTTTTGGAAACCTGTGATACTTTTTTTAGGATTCTTTGATGAATAAAAGTTAAAAAGCATTTATTCAAAATAGAAATCTTTTCTATCAAATATAAGTTTTTCCTATCACTTTTTGTATCAATTTAACACATCCTTGCTGAATAAAATTATTAATTTCTTTCAAAGAAAGAAAGAAAGAAAGAAAATAAAAATGTAAACTTTGATTGGTAAAAAAAAAAAAGATTTCTATTTTAAATCACTGTTGATTCTTTTAATGTTTTATTCATCAAAGAATTCACAGGTTCCAATAAAATAAAATAAAATAAAAATAAAAAATAAATAGGATCATGTGACAGTGAATTCTGGAGTAATGATGCTGAAAATTCAGCTTTGCATCACAGGAATAAATTTATTTTTTTAAGATATATAATAAATATATAATACAAATAGAAAACCACTATTTTAAATTGCCATAATATTTCACAATATTACTGTTTTTTGTCTGTATTTGTAATCAAATATACACAGCCTTGAAGAGCAAAAAAGAAAGAAAAAAAGATGAAAAACAAATCTTACTGATCCCAAGCTTTGTTTTTTTAATGAAGCACAAAAGGAGACATTTAGCAGAATGTACAAGCTGCGCCTTTCCATTCAGTTAGTTAATGACGAAAGCTGTCAAAAAAAATAAAAAGGTATGTAAACCTTTTTAGAGGTTTACATACCCTGGTCCCCATCCAGTGAACTTTTATTCTCTACCATTTGAAATTTTTGTTCACACTGGCTGATTTTATTTAAGAAAAAATACAGTTAGAGTTATATTTTGAAATATTATTACATTTTAAAATTACTGAATTTTCAGAAACCATTACTCCAGTCTTCAGTGTCACATGATCCTTCAGAAATAATTCTAATATGCTGATTTGGTGATATTTATTATCAATATTAATAATAAATATTTTTGTTGTCACACACATACACAAATACACACAAATATATAGTAGTATATATAACTTTTGGAATAGTGAAACATTTTTCAATCAAATAAAGACAATCTAATAAAACCAGCTGATGATAAAATACTAATGTTAAAAAAAAATCAAAAAGGGTTACATCTGAATATTTTCACACACATACAGATTTGATTGATTTCTTTCCAAAATTGCCTTGACTGCTCTAAAATATTGCGATTTATGTATATGCTTTATTTTTTTAAGATTACCTGCTTTTTTTTCCAAGGCATTGTTAGATGCAAATGTCCTGTCATAGCTATGCAAAGATTTGAATTAAAAAACAGTATCATAGCTATTAAACTATATCTTGTTATGATTTTAAACCAGTATTTAACCTCAGAACGGCCTCAAAGTAAGGTGCTAAAGTCTGATTTGTGGTGACTGTGTTTTAAATTAAATTATTATTATTTATTTTTTTATATTAATTCAAGTGATGAAGGATTTTGAAACTCTGACAGTAATCAAAGTCTGGTTTAAATGTTTCAAATTGATTAACAGTTGAAAATGTTTGTTAAAAATTTTGAAAAGTAATCAAAATGTAATCAAATGTAATCAGTTACATTACTTTAACACTGATAATCATATAATCATATAGCTATATAGTCACTCCTGGACTTTCCTTCCTCATATTGCTCTTTACAGGTTATATATCCATGTTATTTCAAAATAAAAGTCACCCATAGTCAATCACAAATTCATAATATATCCATTAGTCAAAGTATTAAAAAAAATGTTTCACAACTGATAAAATAATTAATTCAATTTTATTTACCTAAACAAAGAAATACATTTAAACTAAAATAGCTGCAATGTTACGCCTTACATGATTTACTCCCTCTCTTCTTCTGGCTTTTTGTACGTCTTCCTCTAATTAGATGTTCCTGGCATGCTCTCGCTCTCTCTCTTCCTGTCCATCTTTTTATGGCCATGCCAGATATCCTCTTTTACACTGGCCTACTTTTCTATCTCACGGCGAGGAGCTCTCCTATGGATGGCGTTGGCGCTGAAAGGGGAAATAGTTCCAGACCAACAAGTGATCTAAATCTCCAGAGGGGCTTTTATGAACAAGAAAATGTGAGGAATTGTGCTGGTGGCATCAATGGTTTTCAGATCTGTACAAAAAGTCTACTTAACAGCAATCAGATATTCACACACACACACACACTTCCCCTTTAGCATCCGTAGCTACAGGAATGAGGAGAGGGAACGCTCTCTGGTATTTGGACTGTTTTGTAATCATCAGTCACACATGGTTTGTCAAAATAAAAGCCATATTGAACCGCAGTGTAAAACTATGCTTTCTAATGTTTAGAAACCCAGATAGACATTCCAAGACACCCAGAAAAAAACGTTAAAAGGAGGCCAAAAAAGCGATATCAAATTTGAAGTTTGCATTTAAGGCATTACATCACAGATAATCAGTCTTGCCTAATGCATCAGTGTTTGCAAAGTTGTACAACATCCACAGTCACGGCTGGTATGTATGTCTTGCACTTTTACCAGATCACTTTAGAGTTTGGAATTTCTGGGATACGTGGTAACCAAAGGCATTTAGTAAAGAATAATATAGAAAACATGATATGGTCTGTATGTTTGTGCATGAATTTAAGTATAAATGCATGAGCGGGGGCTAAAATCAGCTAAACAGAGATTTGGTCTATGAATAGACTCCAGGGTACTTATAGCTCAGATTGAGTCTTAAATAGCTGGTGAGTTGGACTTTGTGAGGTTTTTCCATATGCAGCAGGGCGGAGAGATGAAGACTGATAAAAACGGACATTTGCAAGCCAACAACAACAAAAAAAAAAACGTATATCATAAACATAGCTGAGAAAGAGAGAGATTGTAGAAGTCAAAAAGGCAAAGACAGAGAGTAGGGGGAGAAAGAGAGAAAGCAATGCATTGGCACTTTTAAATAGACTTCATGGAACACCAAATCCCTTCCACCAAATCAGCTGATGCCTCATCATTTGCCAAGGGGGTGAGGAAAAGACATAAGTAGGCATGGGGGACAGGGGTGGAGACGAAAGATGAGCATCGCTGACAGATCAGAAGCTTCACACATTAACTGTGTAAGAGAAAGCGAGTGATAGATTTATAGTTTTTATTTTATTCATCCATTAGTCTTATTTTGCATCTGTAGAATCTTTGCTAATTACCTTTTAATGGATTTAAAGAATTGGTTCACTAAAGAATTAAAAAGAAATAAAAAACGAACTCACCCCCATGTCATCCAAGATGTTGATGTTTTTCTTTCTTCAGTTGAAAAGAAATGAATTGGGGGAGAAAATGAGCTGGAATTTTTCATCCTACCCTACCTTTTTTAATCAAAGTACACAGATGAAGAACTAACCACGCGTGACCTTTCTAATGTAATTACGTAATGCATGAAGTATTGCGCATCACAGAGCTAGTGCAAGATGAGCATTTGTGGTTAAAAAGTATATATTTTTTTTTTTTTTTTAGAAATTGACCAATCGTTTCGTTAGACAAGACCCTTATTCCTCGGCTGGGATCATGTACAGCCCTTTAAAGCTGCATTGAAACTGCAATTTGGACTTTCAACCTGTTAATCACCACTGAAGTCCACTATATGGAGAAATATCCTGGAATGTTTCCTTCAAAAACCTTCATTTCTTTTCGACTGAAGAAAGAAAGACACGAACATTGTGGATGACATGGGGGTGAGTGAATTATCAGAACATTTTAATTCAGTAGTGAACTAATCCTTTAACTGACTAATTTTTGTCACATTTAAAGGAATAGTTCACTTCAGAACAAGAATTTACAGATAGTTTACTCACCCTATTGTCATCCAAGATGTTCATGCCTGTCTTTCTTCAGTCATAAAGAAATTATGTTTTTTGAGGACAACGTTTCAGGAATTATCTCCATAGTGGACTTCAATGGTGGCCGTGAGCTGGAACGTCCAAAATGCAGTTTAAATGCAGCTTCAAAGGGCTCTAAATGATCCCAGCCAAGGAAGAAGGGTCTTATCTAGCGAAATGATCTGTCATTTTCCTTAAAAAAAAAAAAGCTTTTTAATCTCAAATGCTCATCTTGTCTAGCTCTGCGATGTGCATGTCTACTCTGTGTATTCTAGTTCATGACAGTTAGGGTATGTCGAAAAACTACCATCTCATTTTCTCCTCCTATACAGTTGTATTAAAATACAGTATCGTGGACTCGCTCTGTTGTTTGATAAACACGCAGCTGCTGCCATTTTGTTTTGTACACTGTAATGGATTATGAGATAACTAACTAACAAACTAGTACTGTACGTACTAGTACTTAGTATTTATGTGGTGAAATGTTGTGTAATAAATGTGGTACGACTGCACTGTATCCCTTAAATGTCTGTGTAGTTTGAACTTGCCGCTTGCTAGCAACTGATTTCTTCATGGAAGCTTTGCGTTCAAATATTTCAATGCAGATCAGTGTTTAATGTCTAATTATTTACTTTTGTGGCAACAGCTGTGTAATAAGTGAGATAATGTACATCCAGCCAGTTGTTATCGCAAAATAAAGATGTACATTATCCCTTACTTATTATAATATTAATTCAAGTGAAGAAGGATTTTAGTCTGACAGTAATGAGTGTTGAGTAATCAGGTTAACTCTGCCTGGTTTAAATGTTTTAAAATGATTTAACAGTTAAAAATATTTGAAATTTTAAAAAGCAATCAAAAAGTAATCAAAAGTAATGAGTTACATTACTTTAATAAAGTAATTGAAAAGTTACACTACTTATTACATTTGAAATCAAGTAACTTGTAATCTGTAACCTATTACATTTCCAAAGTAACCTTCCCAACACTGCGCATGGCAGAGCTAGACAAGATGAGCGTTTGAGGTTAAAAAGTATATACTTTTTTTTTTTTTTTTTTTTAGAAAATGACAGATTGTTTCACTATAGAAGACCCTTCTTCCTCGGCTGGAATCATTTACAGCCCTTTGAAGCTGCATTTAAACTGCATTTTGGACGTTCATAGTCGCGGGCACCATAGAAGTCCACTATATGGAAATAATTCCTGAAATAATTCCTGTTTTTCTCTCTCTCTCTCAAATAAAAAAAAAAAAAAAAAAAACACTTAAGTAGGACTTATGAAAATCTTTGTATGTAATTTATATTGTCTTTAAACTTTAAAATTTTAGAATTATTTTAAATGTATTTCTAATTACACATTTGTAATGACAAACTTGCAATTTAGTAATATATTAACTTTAAATGTAATATCAAAAACTGTGGATAAAATAATACCGTACTTACATGTGAACACAAATAAGTGTACTTATTTAAAGCTAAACAAAATATTAAACATTTATTAAAAATAAGTAAAACTTTTCTTTTTACATTATTACAGAGTTCACTTTTTGTGTGTTAAAAGCACTTTAAGTACACTTAAAGGAGAAGTTCACTTCCAGAACAAAAATTTACAGACTAATTTACTTGTCATCTAAGATGTTCATGTCTTTATTTTCTAAAAACAAAAGTTTACAATTTATATACTTTTTAATCTCAAATGCTCGTCTTGTCTAGCTCTTTGTGTACTCTGTGTATTCTGGTTCAAGACAGGGTAGGTTGAAAAACTCCCATCTCATTATGTTCTCCAACTTCAAAATCGTCCTTCATCGCTGTTTTTATGTAAAGTGTAAAAGTGCATTTGATCTTCTTTGCACGTTCACTTTGTAAACACTGGGTTGGTACTTCTGCAGTTTCTGCAGGACAATTTGGTTCAAATGCTTACTGATACTTTAGAAGGAAAAATTATGCATTAAGAGCTGGGGGGTGAAAACTTTTGAACAGAATGAAGATGTGTACATTTTTCTTATTTTTTTCATTTAGTACTGCCCTTCAGAAGCTACAGAAGATGCTTACATGTTTCTCAGAAGACAAAATATGGGGGTTATTCATATATGTTATATGTGCAGCAGCAGTATTTCTTACATGCTCACAGCAGCATTTTGTGGATGTATTGACAGTATTGGCATACATTAACATTGTCATGTACATTACCATGCCAATCCTTCCGAGATTGTCATGGCAGTAGCACTTTTTATTATACTTCTAGGATTTGAAGTACACTACCAAATGCATTTGATACAATTTATCATACCACAATCAATCTTTTTCACAACGGAATAAAAGCTGTGAAATACAGCAACATGTATCTCATCAAATCCCTAACACACTTACACAAACTGTCTGTTCTGCTTTGGTTGTCACAGTTTCCCAGAATTCATCGTGTTTATGAGGGAAGCAGGCCCTGAAGCAGCATTTCTCAGAACCCCTACCTCTAAACCAGTGTGTGTGTGCTCCTCTGTGTGTATGTATAACTGGCACAGTATTTAGATTCCTGAAATGTTCTAAATGTTCGTCGCCTCACTTCCTCCTGACTGATTCTCTCTCTCTCTGTGTGTTATGATGATAGTGTCAAAAAACAAGCCTCTCTTCCTTTCAAGTACACACACAAGCAGAAACAAATGAATTAAACCCGCACCCACACACATGCTGGCCGTGTTTGGAATGGAAAATCAACTTACTGCTTATGAATTATTGTGCAGAATACACTGCATGCTATGATGTTTATACACATGCTACATTGTCACATGACCTCACACTACACACTACTGTTTTTTGTTGTTGTTGTTGTTGTTGGTGGTGGTGGTGGTGGTTTTTTTGTTTTTTTTTTTTTTTTGTTTTTTTTGCTTTTTTCCTCATTATCATAAAATTACATGAAACATTGTTGAAACAAGACTGTAAGATAAGCCTTTAGCTGTCACTATTCCAAACACAGCCATTCATTTCTTGTGCCCCCATGCAGTGTTTCTCTGAATGCAATAAGACTTCCACACATCCAACAGTAAATCTCTGCTCTCAGGGCTCAGCTTACCATCAGGATCTGCTTCTGCTTTCTGTATCTCTCCGTCTCCTTGCTTCTTTTTTTTCTGCACTCCATCATTATAGACTCTGCTACATATAACCTTCTCTCTTTCTTTAGCCCACTTTTAAATACTGTGAAGCACGGTGGTGTTTTTTTTTTTTTTTTTTTTTTTTTTCTTTTTTGGTTTTGGGGTGTTATACAGCTTCAGGACCCTGCAAATATATTACATCAACTATCAGTTCTACATTTAATATAACCAAATTGGATCATTCAGTATCAATAGAGAACAGAGAATAGATAATTCACAAACCAGTGTCTCAGAAGAAAGAAATGGAGGGGTTTGGAAGTCCTCAGTGTGAAAACATGGATCTTAAAATCATACAGTCATTGTTGGAAAGGGTTCAAATACACAAAAATGTTGAAAAGCCAAAGAATTTGTGGGACCTGAAGGATTTTTCTGAAGACCAGCAGACAGTTTAACTGTTCAGGACAAACAAGGGACTCATAAACAACTTTTATTAAAGAAAAAAAAAAAAAAAGCTGTGGATCATTCGAGTAACAAAACAGTATTAAGAAGCAAATTTTGAACGGGGTCATTTTTATAAATTCAACTATTAGTTTCTCTAATGATGCATTAAGAGCAGGGGGGTGAAAACTTTTGAACAGAATGAAGATGTATACATTTTTTTCATTTTGCCTATATATATATATATATATATATATTTTTTTTTTTTTTTTTTTTTTTTTTTTTCATTTATTACTGCCATTCAGAAGCTACAGAAGATACTTACATGTTTCCCAGAAGACAAAATATGTTAATTTTACCCTGATCTTCAAATTCAAAAAGTTTTCACCTGGCTCTTAATGCATTGTGTTTCTTTCTGAAGCATCAGTGAGCATTTGAACCTTCTGTAATAGTTGCATATGAGTCCCTCAATAGTCCTCAGTGTGAAAAGATAGATCTCAAAATCATACAGTCATTGTTGGAAAGGGTTCAAATACACAAAAATGCTGAAAAAACAAATAATTTGTGGGACCTAAAGGATTTTTCTGAAGAACAGCGGGCAGTTCAACTGTTCAGGACGAACAAGGGACTCATGAACAACTATCACTAAACAAAAATAAAAACACATCTGTGGATCATTCAGGTAACAACACAGTATTAAGAATCAAGTATATGCAAACTTTTGAATGGGAACATTTTTATAAATTCAACTGTTATTTTCTATTGTGGACTGTATGCAAAAGTCTTTTATGTGAAATATCTTATTCAGGTCAGTACTAAATAAAAAATAACATGCATTTTGCATGATCCCTCTTATTTTGGTAAAATACTTAACATTTTGCAGATTCTGCAAAGTGTATGTAAACTTTTGACATCAGCTGTAAGTGTGTCAAAATAAATATCTATATGGCAGTAACACACAGCTTGTATGTGGTTAGTAAACATCATGTATTCAGTTAGGCAGTTAACTTGTAATTGTGATGATTACGACATCTGGCATATTTCAATAGAAAAGTAATGAACATAATGAATATGTTAGGCAATGATTACAGCTTGTAATTGTGATGATTACGACATCTGGCATATTTCAATAGAAAAGTTGCAAAGACATGCATTACTTGAGTTCCTGAAAGTTGTATTAGATTAAAACATGCATTTGTTGTAAGAATTATTTAATTGAGTCCAACGCACGAATCATTTTATAGTACTGAAACCTCATGAATCATAAATCACGCTGAGGAGCGTCTGGATACAGTGACGGTAAAGTGAGATGCTATAAAGGTTTGTCTCATGACACTCAGTTGGTCTGTGTGACATTTCGCTGTTTTAAACAGCCATCTGCAGTATGTGGCGGCTCTACTGTCTGGTAGCCAGATATCCAGAGTTTATTGGAGTCAGCATTTACAAAAGTCAAGGTTAGGCTTGTGTGTGTGCGAGGTCAGAGGGAGAATGTGTCTAGAGTTCAAAGGTCAAGGGTGAGTAATAAAGCTTTCATTACCCAGTTCAGTAAATGATATACAAACACAAACTTTCATGACCTCTCACAAACATACAGAACTCTCACACAAGATAACGTTTCTTTAGGTGCTAAAGATATGTGCGTTCGTACATAAGCAAATCCTCTTATGAACTAGGTGATGGAAATCCTCATTTGAGCGTTTAATCTCTGGTCTGACGTCTGTGCGTTTTATTGGTCGTTCGGTGACGTGACTTCAACGCCAGCCTTGAATATTTTACAGGGGCTGAATGCCTTCCATGGGTTGTGAAATGTATAGGTTATGTATGCTTGTTTGGTGGGTATTTATGCATTTGCATAACAGACATGTTCTTTACACATGCATCGGTTGTCAATGAAGAGCCGGACAGGCTTGCAACCAGTAGAGGGAAATTGCATCAGCGTTGTGAACAGATCGAGCACGAGGACCCTCTCATGAAAGGCATGACATATTCAAAAATAGCGCACACTCACCCCGACACACTTTTCCTGTGACACTTTCTAGCTGTTACACAAGTAATACCCTAGCATAAACACTTTGGGCAAATTCCTTGTTAGCATCACTATGACCTATTCACTTTGAAAGGGCAGAGCAACTGAAAGGTGCAGGGGTTTACTGCCTCATTGGCTGTTTGGAACAGTCAACACATTCTCACTCCGAATTCATCACATATTGACGCAGGGTCCTCCACTGCTTTAAATAAGACACATTTGGCGTCAATATGCTGATGTGAAAGGCATTGGGAATTTTATAATGGTAATAATTTTACCATTATTGCATATATGTTGGGGTGTGTTTTTTATTTTTCAATGTTAAAGTCAAAACTATTTTTTTTACATGAACTATTTACACATTTATGAGCACGTAAACCAACCACTGCCCCTAAACCTAACCATTTGTCAATATAAAACACAGTATATAACAACTACAGTCACACTTTATTTACAAAGTATTAATATCCCAAGTCTTCCAATTTAAAATTATTGATTTCTGAGAGGAATAGATGTGATCGCCATCTCTGCCCACCGTAAAGCTCATTCTGTGTGCAGTCTGTGCACAAATTTAAAAGTTGCCACCAGAAGAAGCATTACGTCAGCTTCGGCAAAGCCACTAGAAGGCAGGCCTGCAACCATTAGCCAAAAAAGCACAATGGCTAAAGCAAACACTTCCGGTCTGGCGGTACATTGGAAAGGAGACCAGAGGCTTTACTACGCTAAATAAACAGCTTTTTAGAGAAGACGTTTTATCATTTAATGAATCAACAGCCTAATCTTAAACATATTTTACACTAAACAATACTTTTGGATTCAACTATTTTTAGAATTTATGGTTCCTATGGTATCCGTAAATGGTGATTGAGTGTCGCACAACTCTGACTGAAATTCAATGACATCAAGGCTGTAATGTAATTGGTTATTAATGGACACGTGATCCAACTTAGCTGTTATGCTTTTTCTCATCTCCCTATAGTACGACAATCTCTGGCTTTGATTGTGAAATGCCATTGGCTCTTGTGTGTCTCATGACCAATTGCGTCATGCTGGACAAGTTTGGCCGTTTTTTTTTTTTTAATGTGATATATGCAGGAGCACAAGATAATTTTCAACTATGACAACTTCCACTTCCGAGAACCAGCAGTAAGATATACTTCCGAGTATATCTTACTGCTGAAACCATGCCATTTTAAGTGTTTTCACATGACATTGCAGCGGTCAGGTGGTACAAGTCAGCTCCCCAAAAATTTGCTTACTAGTTGTTTATGAGTTGATGGTTGACAACAGACCAAGGCAGAGCCAGAGGGACGAGGGCGCCCGGCGGAGCCAGTGGACTGCCGGGCCACGGCGGAGAGGAGGGAGCTAGGAGCCATGGTGGAGCCACTGTGTCGACAGGCTGAGTCCTGGACTCAGTCTTCATTGGTGTCATGGCTGGAGGATCCCCTGTCTCCACCTCCAGCCATGACACCGATGAAGACTGGCAGACCCACGATGATCCCACCGCACAGATGGTGGACTGAAGGTGACAGAGGGGCTGCCAGACAACAGCGGGAGAGGAGGCAGGATCGGGCAGGTGAATGGGTCATTTTGAGCCTCCGGGCTCTCAGGGCTGCACTCTGGAACAAAAGCCCTGCCTGGGCTGAGTTTGGGAACAGGAGCCCTCTCTGGGCTAGACATTGAATCAGGAACCTGCTCTGCGCTAAACTCAGGAACGGGAGCTCTCTCTGGATTGGAGGTGGGAATAGGAGCACTTTTTGGGCAGGACTCAGGATCTTAGGCCCCCCTGGGCCAGACGCAGGAACAACAACTTTCTCTGGGCTTAACGTGGGAACCGGAGTGACAGAGGGCTCCGGCGAACGAGGGAACAGAGGGGGCAGGTTGGCATATAAATCCATAAACTTTCCTTTATCGTTCCAAAGTCCCAAATCTACAATTAGCTCACCCTTAGCCACAGTGCAGTGGGCGGAGTTCCTCTCCACAATCTCGCCGTCCATGGCTTTTTCCTTCGTTGCAGGCATTGTAGCTGGCTCTCGCACCTTGTCTGACATCACTAGCAGTTCCAGCTCTACGGTGGTCCTCTGTCGCTCCATTTGGCGATGACTCATCGGTCGCAGGCTTTTTGTTATAAGTGGGTTCTGGCTTGGGCTCCACACAGTGGGGAGATGGTGGGCTGGGCTCTGGGTCTGGCAGTGCTCTGGATTGGGGATTGACACTCTCCAGACACTGGATGTAAGCTTCCCTCCAGCTTAGTCTGGTGGTGTCTGGGAGGTCGACGGGGTGGTGGTAATTTGCCCCGATCCAGAACAGTGAGTTCAGCCAGCTTGCCGTTTTAACGGCATTCAACAACACTGCGCTGACACTCCGCTGAACTCACTGTTCTGGACCTTCCCCGCATACTCCAAGAGGGGAAGGTCCTTACGAGCTAGGGAGGTGAACAACGGGGCAAAGGGATCCATAGGGAAAGCAGAAAACAAAACACTGAACAAAACGCGGAAACAAAATGGAGGGTAAACACACAACTAAACTTTGCCTATCCTAACCTATCTTTTTTTGTCCTTGGTCTGGTGTTCTGTCAGCATGCTTACTGTGAGAATCAAGGAACGCAGAGACAAAGGAGAATCACAAATAACATTCTTTAATAATCCACAGAAAGGGGTAATACAAGACAGGCAGGACACACACATAGCACTTCCATGAAGACATATAACATCAGACCAGGAAACATGGGGCAGACAACACTTTAAGTACAGGACTAAACGAGGGGTAATTAATGGGACACAGGTGAATCAAATGAGACAATTAAACATGGGAGAAACTGGGTCATGAGGAGCATGTGGGGAGAAAACAGACAGTCCATGGGCGTGACAACAATTCTGACTTTTTTCTCGCAATTGCAAGATATAACCTCACAATTTTGAGTTATAAAGTTAGAATAGCAAGAAATAAAGTCAGAACTGACCATTTTGACTTTTTCCTCGCAAATGTGAGTTTGTATCTCACAATTTTCTCACAAGACTTTTTTTCTTAGAATTGTGAGATATAAACTCGCAATTTGAGATATAAAGTATAATTCTGAGGGGAAAAAATACTCATGTTTTCAGAAATGCAACTTTATATCTCACAATTCTTACTTAATAATTCGTAATTGCATGTTATGAAGTCAGATTTACAATTAAGATATTCTGAGAAAAGCAAATGCACAACTGGGAGATCAATGCAAATCTGAGAAAAAAAAAGTCAGAATTCTGAGTTTATATCTTGCGATTTTGACTTTATTGCTCAGAATTGCAACTTTATTTCTCACAGTTGCGAGTTTATATCACACAATTCTGACCTTGTAACTCACAATTGCAAGTTTATATCAAGCAGTTCTGAGAAAAAAAGTCAGAATTGTGGGTACTTTTTTATGGTCCCTACTGACTATAAGTAACATTGCATCTACATGTCAACTAACTCTCATTAGAGTATTAGTAGACTGTCTTGATTATTATCTGCTAACTCTTTATTGTGATGGTCTCTCAACAGACATTCTACTGACTATAAGTAACTTTGCAAGTACATGTCAACTTGATCTAACCCTAACCCTACTAATCTAATAATACTCTACTAATACTCTAGCGAGAATTAGTAAACATGTAGGTTCAGCGTTACTTATAGTCAACAGAATGTGTTAAAGGGACCATCAAAATAAAGTGAAACCAAATATTTTGTATTCAGTGGCAGAAACAGGCTTCCATAATAAAAAGATAGTCCCACCCATTTATTGTTATTCTTAATTAATTGTAAAATAATAATTTGAAGAAGAATGCTAATTGTTATAGGTTTGTTGTTGCAGGGAACGGTAGTCTAATAATATGTCATTCTGATCAAGTAAAGGACCACTGTAACAGACTGAAAGGCGGCCTTTGTGAATGTGTGTGTGTTTGTGTGTGAGCACACAATCATTTAACCCCTGTAGCATCACAGCTATGGGGGAGGAGGGTCACGATTATTTTCGCCACAGTGGGCTGACTGACAGATTGCATCCGTTTTATTCAAATCGCTCTGATTGGTCGATTTGATCTCCTGATACCCATGGGATATCCGCAGGACCTATGTCACACCATATGACGTGTGAAAATCGCACATGCAAATACAAGCACATACACATATCAATATAATCAATATTAGTATGAATATTAGCAAGAAACATCAATGCTGACATCATCTGGGCAGATAACTATTCATTATTTTGAAACGAGATTTATTAGGCAGGACTCTGAACCCTTAAAAAATGACTAGAACATAATATAATTTGAATCTCACCAAACAGAAAATCCCATCAAAAAACGTCTCTCTGTTGCTTTTCTTTCAGCAGAGTAGCTCTTAGCAGTCTCTTTCAAGTAACCCTAATATGATGGTGGAAATGTTATTTGTCCAAATTCTCTGCTTTTTATGGCACTGGCAATATGTGTGTTTGTGTGTCTGTGCCGGCAATCCCATCTGAATTTGTGCTGGCCAGTGCACTGGCATATGTGTGTGCGTTTGCCCTAAAGTCGTTGTGGTTGGACGCCGTCCTTTTAACTTAATGAGAGTATGTTCTGTATGTCTCACTGGGGCACAAATACACGTTGTACAGACAGAGCAGCATATCATTACAAATCGCTTCAGAAAAGCCCAAACCAGACCCAGACGTGCACACCCACGCTCGCTTAACTCTACACACACCACAGGCTCGGTCTCTTCCACTCATACGCAGATACTTGCCCTCAGATACACACCCTGCCATTTTTAATAGACACACGGACGCACATACATGCTATTAACTCAATGGCTTACATATGCACTTCGTATGTACTGGCTTTTTTGCAAAGATGTAACCGTCTCAACACAAAGTTGATCTGGAGCGGTGTTGCTCTAGCACTCAACTGTAGCTGCGCAGTCCTGTGAAACTCTTCATTTAGCCCTAATGTAGTGGTTTTGGATTGGATTTCTTCTGTGGTGCACAAAAGGAGGCACAAACTTTCCAAGCTGCTCTTTTCCACACATTGAAAATGAATGGTGACTGCTAAGTGAATAATGATGCAAATGTAAATAATGACTTAAATTTTAGTCTTTTCCTCACATGAGACTTCAAATATAGTGCACAGTTATTGTTTATTATTGATTTATTTATCTATCTATCCTTTTGTCCTTTAGAAGTTCAAAAGCTTTCAATGCACACTACCATTCAAAAGTTTTTTGCAATGTTTTTGAAATAAACAAGTTCTTCCAAACTGCGTTTAATCAACAATTTAAAATGAAACTCATCTGATGCAAAGCTGAATTTCCAGCATCATTACTCCAGTCTTCAGTGTCACATGATCGTTCACAAATTATTCAAATTATTCAAGTGCTTTTTGCCATTTTTGAACTGTCACTGTTAGCATATAATCAAACAAAGATTGCTAAAGTCAACAGATTTTACTTATAGACTTTCAATCTCTGTGTAAAAATAAAATAATTATTTTGCCTGCTTTTTAAAGTTATTTTACACCCCTGTAAATTGGCTCCCAATTTCAAGTGAAAATTTGCAATTTTGTAGAAAATAGTGGATTACTCAGTAAATATACATCTGTGACATTTAATATTTTGGCTTTCATCACTATTTATGCTTGCCTTTCTACAGGAAAAAGCACTAACAAAATTAAAAATTTGAGCTAAGGAAGTTTCCCAAATGTGGTTGATTTGACCCTTTTGAGTTCCACAGAGGAAAGAAAGTCAAAATGGAATGACATAACCGTGAAAAAAATAATGACAGCTGTCGGTTTTTGAGTGAATGATCACTTTAATTTTAAGATTTGCAAAATTTGGAATAGCATGTGTGTGCATGACTGCTTGTGTGCATGTCCATTAATCATGCTTAGTATTTACTTAGAGTTAATACATTCAGGTTGAACTGGGAGTGTGAAATATTTGCATGCTGAAAAACAGAACGAAAAATAAGGTCAGTGAGGGTGCATCATGCAAAGCACTGAACTGTTCGACCCTGACCACCTGCTGCGCGACTGCGTCCCCTAGCACCTCGGGTAACTTTATTAGGTCAAACACACTGGTTAGCCACAATGTTAACTGTAGATACTCCTCCATACACCATTCTTGATGATCTAATAAATCATGTGTGAGAAGTATTTCAAGCGGAATGTTTTTAATAAAAAAAAGTAAATCCAATAAAAAGTAATGAAGTTTTTATTGCCCCCAGATGAGACGTCCTTCTTTACTCGATCATTAGATCCAGCTTTCCACAGCGATTCATTTGCATGTTTGCATTGAGCTGCTTTTTTTGCGGCCAAAATGTTTTGATTTCAGAAATAGAAGTTGATGGTTACACATAATTATAAAGAATTTAGCAAGCACTGATCCAATACTGATAAAATCTAAATGTCCAAGCCAAGTTTGTCATACACACATGCAGCACAATGACAAGTCAGCATTTCCCCAAGATTTATATGAAACTTAAACACTCCAGTTCCAAGACTTTGACGTATGAAGAAGATGAGTAGGAGGTGAATGGTGACAAGGTCACTGGTGTTACAATATACTGGCTTTTACTAGGTTTCATATGCCATAAATGCACACTATATGCATTTGAACATATTACAACACATTTTTGTTACTTTTTCTGAATCTGAATCTTTTTCTTTTTATGGTTAGATTTGAAATTTTGAACATCTACAGAATGGATTATCTGTGAATTTATCTACTGGCTAATCAAGGAACAAAATATGAACTAAATAAATATGAATGTAAATCAATACAGTTTTAATTGTCTGATAATTTTCTGATAATCTGTGGAACTTTCAACTGACTAACAATCTATAAACTAAGAAACTAAATAAAATAAATAAATGCACTATTTAGTTTCTTATAAACTAAGAAACTAAATAAAATAAATAAATGCACTTTCAATTATCTGAAGATGAGGATAATCTGTGAAACTTTATACTGACTAGCAAACTATGAACTACCTACAAACTACAAACCAACCAATGAACTAACTAAACAAACAAACAAATAAAATAAACTAACCAACGAATCAAAAACAAATAAATGCGGTTTTAATTTTTTGACAATTTTCTGATAATCTCTGGAACTTTATACTGACTAACGAGCTAACAAACTATAAACTAAATTAAACTAAACTAAATAAATAAATAAATGTTTAAAAATTGTATGAAGTAGCTGATAGTAATCTGTGGAATTTTCTACTGACTAATAAATAAACAAACCATGAACTTACTAAATATATGCACTTTTAATTTTATGACAATTTTCTGATAATCTGTGGAACTTTCAAATGACTAACAAACTATAAAATAACTAACTGATTAAACAAATGAATAAATACACTTTAAATTTCCATATGTGGATAATCTTTATAAACTTTATACTGACTAACAAACTATGAATTAACTAGCTATCTAATGAACTAACTAACTGATCAACTAACTAAATAAATAAATACACTTTACATTTTCTAACAGTTTTATGATCAGTTTTATGAACTTTCTCCTGACCAACAAACTATAAACCAACCAACTAACTAACTAACTAAACAAACAAACAAACCAACCAACAAAACAAACAAATGCAATTTCAACTTTTTACTTTACACGGACTAACAAGATAACAAAATTAAAATAAATTAAACTAAATAAAAGTTTATAAAGTTTTATGAGGTAGCTGAAGATAATCTGTGAAATTTTCTACTGACTAACAAACTATAAACCAAACAACTAACTCAAAACTAAATTAAACTAAACTAAACTAAATAAAAGTTTATGAAGTTTTATGAGGTAGCTGAAGATAATCTGTGGAATTTTCTGCTGACTAAGAAACTATAAACCAACCAACCAACTAACTAATTACCTAACTAAACAAAAAAGTAAGTAAACTAACAAACCAGTCAGGAAAACAAATAAATAAATGCAGTTTTAACTATTTAACAATCTGTGGAAATTTATACTGACCAACCATCTAACAAGCTATAAACCAAACTAAGATAAATAAATACATGTTTATAAAGCTTTCTGATCTATCTGAAGATGTGTGGAATTTTCTAACTAATAACCTAACAAACTAACTAAATAAATGCTCTTTCAATTTTATGACATTTTTCTGATCTAAAATTTCTGATAATTATTTTTAACTAACTACCTACCTAACTAACCAACTAAGAAAAATGCACTGACATTTATTTTCTGATAACTTGTAGAACGTTCTACTGACTAACAAACAATAAACAAACTAACTAACCAAACAAGCAAACAAGTAAGTAAATTAAACAACCAACCAACAAAACACACAAATAAATGTAGTTTTAACTTTCTGACTATTTACTGATAATCTGTGGAACTTTTTACTGACTGACAAACTAGAAACCAACCAACTAACTAAACAAACAAAAAGTAAACTAACCAACCAACCAGTGAATAATATGGAGCTGATCAGCACTTAAGCCTTGCTTTCATTCCTGTATTTTCCATGGAAAGCACAGAACATCCTTTAATGAAGTGTCCTTTGATGAGGATCATTGTTGTAGTTCACTGCAGAACAGAATGTCCTGGATATCGTGGATATTGAACTGAGCATGCCATGAGATTTGAACCTGCTTTTCCAGAAACCACACCCCATAACATCCCCACAGCCAGAACCTTGTACTGATATACGTCTTGGGATATACATATGGTGTGAAGCGAAGCGGGTTTGATTGAATCAATTCCAGAAACGTCTGCACACATTTACCAAGGTAACAGCCAATACATATTCCAAATTCTTTCTGAACACACACATACAAGCAACATAGTAACTGTATACACTACACATTTTCACACAAGTTTGTTAAGTTTTCTACTTTGTTTAAACATTAGCTAAATATTTCAGATGTGGCTGAGCATGAATGTGGGTGTCTGTGCAGAAAGGTTTTAGAAGGTGGGCACTTGATTCTCTTGCTTACTTTGTTTTGGTCTCCAGCTCAGAAAATCATTAGACATATTTTGCATCCACTTCCATCCTGTGATTAGTCATTTTTCATGGATGTGTGATGATTATTGCATCACTGTTGAGTTATTATTGGTTTGTTTTGATAATGACCAACATTATCTGTACAGTGGTCTTTTCAGTCTTTTTTTTCATCAAATATTTCAGGAGCAAACTATAATTTAAGGATACAGTATTTCAGAAACATTTGCTGTAAACCAAATGCATATAATGTACACTTATAATATACATTTTAGAGTTTGAGATTGGTAAGATGTTTTAATATTTCGAAAGTCTCTTAATTCAATACAGTGCACACAGACTGAAGTAGTTTAAGTCTTTGGTTCTTCTAACTGTGATGATTTTGGCTCACATTTAACAAAAACCCACCAATTCACTATCTCAACAAATTAGAATAATTCATAAGACCAATAAAAGAAAACATTTTTAGTGAATTGTTGGCCTTCTGGAAAGTATGCTCATTTACTGTACCATGTACTCAATACTTTGTAAGGGCTCCTTTTGCTTTAATTACTGCCTCAATTTGTTGTGGCATGGAGGTGATCAGTCTGTGGCACTGCTGAGGTGGTATAGAAGCCCAGGTTTCTTTGACAGTGGCCTTCAGCTCATCTGCATTTTTTGGTCTCTTGTTTCTCATTTTCCTCTCTATGGGTTCTCTATAGGGTTCAGGTCTGCTGAGTTTGCTGGCCAGTCAGGCACACCAACACCATGGTCATTTAACCAACTTTTGGTGCTTTTGGCAGTGTGGGCAGGTGCCAAAACCTGCTGGAAAATGAAATCAGCATCTTTAAAAAGCTGGTCAGCAGAAGGAAGCCTGAAGTGCTCTAAAATTTCTTGGTAAACGGGTGCAGTGACTTTGGTTTTCAAAAAACACAGTGGACCAAGACCAGCAGATGACATTGCACCCCAAATCATCACAGACGGTGGAAACTTAACACTGGACTTCAAGCAACTTGGGCTATGAGCTTCTCCACCCTTCCTTCAGACTCTAGGACCTTGGTTTCCAAATGAAATACAAAACTTGCTCTCATCTGAAAAGAGGACTTTGGACCACTGGGCAACAGTCCATTTCTTCTTCTCCTTAGCCCAGGCAAGACGCCTCTGATGCTGTCTGTGGTTCAGGAGTGGCTTAACAAGAGGAATACAACAACTGTAGCCAAATTCCTTGACAAGTCTGTGTGTGGTGGCTCTTGATGCCTTGACCCCAGTCTCAGTCCATTCCTTGTGAAGTTCACCCAAATTCTTGAATCAATTTTGCTTGACAAGCCTCTCAAAGCTGCGGTTCTCGCGGTTGGTTGTGCATCTTTTTCTTCCACACTTTTTCCTTCCAACATTCTGTTAACATGCTTGGATACAGCACTCTGTGAACAGCCAGCTTCTTTGGCAGTGAATGTTTGTGGCTTATCCTCCCTGTGAAGGGTGTCAATGATTGTCTTCTGGACAACTGTCAGATAAACAGTCTTCCCCATGATTTTGTAGCCTAGTGAACCAAACTGAGAGACCATTTTGAAGGCTCAGGAAATGAGTTGATTAACTGATTGGCATGTCACCATATTCTGATTTGTTGAGATAGTGAATTGGTGGGTTTTTGTTAAATGTGAGCTAAAATCACAATTAAAATAATCAAAGACTTAAACTACTTCAGTCTATGTGCATTGAATTTATTTAATACACAAGTTTCAAATTTAAGTTGAATTACTAAAATAAATGAACTTTTCCACAACATTCTAATTTATTGAGATGCACCTGTATTTTGTGACATTATAAATGTCTTAACTATCAATTTTGATCATTTTAAACCATCCTTGCTGAATAAAAGTATTAATTTCTTTCCAAAAATGGGAAATAGGAGTGCATATGAAGAGTTCAGATACAAAAGCCCCTAAATCCATCTGACGTATTTCTTTAAAATTAGCATTTCTTTCTGGCTACTTTGTATAGGTTTCTATGTATGTACTGGTACTTCTGATTGGGCTGAGGCTGGAATTTAGTGAGTTTGAAGTAAAAGTATTTGATGGATGTATAATATGTGTCAGGAACTTTCACTCAGTATCATTATTTCATTTTTGACCGAGATGGCTTTTACCTGGTTTTCACTCTTCATATATGCCTGTATGCACACTGGCATGTGTGAATTTGTGTTTGCTCATATAAGTGTGTGTAATTCCATTGGGGGTTGTTTGTTTTTGGGCAGAGCGTGACTGTTTGCACCGTCTGGTCGTGTGTTGAAAGATCTTCAGTCCAGGGGTCTCGCTAAGCGTGTTTGACCAAGCTGAGTCTCTTAGCAAGGCACAGGCTAAACATCCTATAAGCTGGAAATTTAAAACAAAGAAACGTTATGATATACAAGAGGCTATAGCGCCTCTCGTGGCTAAAAATGCCAAATGTGTTGCCTTATGAATTGCACATGTTAGCTTGATTTCACACCTCATAAAAAGCATTTGAATTCTTGCACTGAGTTTGTTTTTGGCCCACCATTACCACGAGATGCCCCTACCAGATCCCTTCCTCCTCCCTTAGCCTTTGTTTTTTCCATCCCACACTCTTTCATTTTGCACCCATCTGTATCTTTCTCTCCTCCCTCTCTGTTGCTCTCGAAGATAAAAGGTTAAGGGGATGTGCTTCCCGCTGACTCTGAAATGGCCAAAACCTCATTTGAGTGTTTCACGGAATTCAGTTCCAGATGTTTCCCAAGAAACCCTTTACACACTAACCCACAGCATCCCTCATGGATGAACCTCTGCCATAGATTTATTGACAGGCATTGTTCCAGTTTGTTCCTGAAAAGCAGCTGCTCTGAGAACAAGTAGGCAATAGTTTGAGTTATGCAGCTGTCCGAACTTTAACAGACCTTATAAAGTCGTATTACATTGAATGCCATTGAATTACAGTAACAAACTAGAATTTTAACTAAGTCAAATGAGGTCTTTTGGTCTCTAAATGTGTACATTTATCATTCTTTTTGCCATTTAATCATCTTGCATAAGTCTGATCACAAAAAAGGAATAGCGCACCTTTTCTAAACAAACCGCACCATTGGACATGTCTGTAGCACAAGAATTCAGGGGCAAGTTAAAAGGCAATTTTTAATACTTAGGGTTAGGGGTTTTGAAAAACCCATAACAAGAACCACTAATGACACTAGAGCACACAAATGGCCAAATTCACACCGCATAAACTCCGATTTTTGGTTTTACAGTAGAGAGGGCTGATACACATTCACGGTGTGACTTTAACCATAAATGGGAAACCCTGGGAAAGGGTGAATGCCCTCCAAAGTGAAACACAATCATTCTCCGTCCAAGAAAACAGCAACAAAAATACCAGGCTGGGATGGCGACTTGGAAAAATATGTTTTATGGAGTGGCAAGAAGGAAAAATAAAATAAAAGCAAACAAAAGCTGGCAAGTTAAAGAGCAGAACGAACTGGTTCCCATTTACAGAGCTGCTGCAGAAAAAAAAAAAAAGAAGAGAAAAAAACATTAAGACTTGAAGAAATTAACATGCCAGATTACTTCATACGTACTGTAGGACCTCTAGTAGAAAACCTGAGGTAGAAAACATGAGTATCTCAAATACTCCCATGTGTACATAGATACAGTCATTTCTTATTTTTAAGCAAGCTTGTCACAGCCAAAGTATGTGTTACCATTACATATATACAGCAAGGAATTCAGCCATTTTAGCTTTTACTTTTGCTAGTTTACAACATTTAATTTCACACTAATGAATTTAGGAAAATCAGGTAATTCCCATTCATACTGAAGTCTGACAGAAACCTTTGACAGAAATGAGGTAAAAAGCTCAAATTAACTAATATTTATTTTCTTGTATGCAATTATTTTATAGTATTAATGCTTATTTTAAATAGTAATATAAAAATATGCATAGAGATTACTGCAATCTGACATACTTTAAAGGAGAAGTTCACTTCCAGGACAAAAATGTACAGATAATTTACTCACCTCCTTGTCATCCAAGATGTTTGTGTCTTTCTTTCTTCAGTCGTGAAGAAGTTACGTTTCTTGAGGAAAACATTTCAGGAATGTCCTTTTTGAAATTCCAAAATGGGTTTAAATGAGCCTTCAAAGGGCTCTAAATGCCTAGGAAGAAGGGTCTTATCTAGCGAAACGATTGGTTATTTTCTAAAAAATATTTACAATGTATATACTTTTTAACCTCAAATGCTCGTCTTGTCTAGTTCTGCGATGCGTACTCTGTGTAATCCCGGTCAATACAGTTAGTGTAGGTCAAAAAAACTCCCATCTTATTTTCTCAAAATCGTCCTACATTGCTGCAAAAGTACCGACCCAGTGTTTGCAAAATGAACAAGGTCAAACACCCTTTATAAAAAAAACGGTAAAACAGCGATGTCAGCGATGATTTTGAAGTTGGAGGAGAAAATGAGACTGGAGTTTTTCAACATACCCTAACTGTATTGACCTGGATTGCAAAGAGCTAGAGAAGACAAGCTTTTGAGGTTAAAAAGTTAAATTAAATTTCTTTTTTTTTTTTTTTTTTTTTTTTTTTTTAATAACCAATCGTTTCACTAGATAAGACACTTCTTCCTCGGCTGGGATCATTTACAGCCCTTTGAAGCTGCAGTTAAACTGCATTTTGGAAGTTCAAACTCTGGGTTACCATAGAAAATCCACTATATGGAGAACATAAAATGTTTTCCTCAAGAAACATAATTTCTTTACAACTGAAGAAAGAAAGACATGAATGTCTTGGATGACAAAGGGGTGAGTAAATTATCTGTCAATTTTTGTTCTGAAAGTGAACTTCTGCTTTATTAAGACGTCTGGCATAATTTAAAGGGAAAGTTCACCCAAAAATGAAAATCCAAAAATGATTTGTTGTTTGTTTTTAGCGTGACTGTTTGCTATGCTAGGTATATATATGACTTTCTTCTTTCAGACAAATACAATTGGCGTTATATATTAAAAAAAAAAAAATGTCCTGGCTCTTCCAAGCTTTATAATGGCAGTGAATGGGTGTTGAGATTTTGAAGTCCAATAAAGTGCATCTATCCATCATTAAAAGTGCTCCACACGGGTTTCGGAGGGTTAATAATATGCTTCTGAAGAGAACTAATGAGTTTTTGTAAGAACAAATATCCATATTTATAACTTTATAAACCATAATCTCTAGCTTCCGCTAACTGTCATACACATATTCAATGTTGGGGGTTGCATTACAAGTAACGCAAGTTATGTAATATTACTTTTTCCAAGTAACTAGTGAAGTAACACATTACTTTTTAACTGACAAGAAAATATCTGAGTAAATTTTTTCAAACAAGTAATGCTAGTTACTTTTTCCCCCATTTATTGATTTGAAGCTCTCCTGTCCCTATGTTGAGAGAAATAGGGAGTAAGATGTTAGTTTAAGAAAAAATGTGAACATGCATTAATTCATCCTCCCGCTCATCCACTCACAAAAAACAGATTCAGTATTCCCCAAAATGAATAAAAACAGTGAAATTCAACTCAGAATATGATGCAAACCTGCAATAATTAAATATGTTAAATAATACAAATATCCTTTATGCATTTAATCCCACTTTATTATTATATATTATTTATTATATACTTTATTATCCCACATATTAACCTATGTCTTTGCTGCCGACCGTCAATGATCCAATTCAACCATACTAATAAGAAAAAAATTACTCAAGATAATCTAACATTTGTTTTCCCTTTTTTTTACTGCTGAAGAGTTGACATTTTTTTCTTCTGCGGTCTACTGCACAGATGTGAATTTACTTTTGTCAAAGCCTGAGGATTCTGGTGTGAAAGGGCTTTTACATTTGCCAAAAATAGAACTTTTTATATTAAAAACAAACAAGCAAACCCTGCCCAGATTTAAAAAGTAACGCAAAATTAAAGTAACACATTACTTTCCATAAAAAGTAACTATGTAATTAGTTCCTTTTTTAGGGAGTAACTCAATTTTGTAATGCATTACTTTTAAAAGTAACTTTCCCCAACACTGCGCATAATAACAAGAGAACGGCATTACAGAGAATGATGTAGAATGTAGACAAACACGGAAGCACAGAGGAGAGAGCAAAACAAAACACCGGTCACTAATTAGAAGTACAAAACAAGAATTTGTAAAGAAAAATGTCAGGATTTCAATATATGCCAAAAGGAGACTAGTTTTCCTTTGCTTCCTTTGCTCCTGTGAGCAAAACTTGGAACACCACTCACTCATGAATGTATTACACTCAGCAGAAGCTAGATATTACATTATAAAAAGGTTTAAATATGGAGATGTTTCTTGTTAACAACCCCAGAGCTGTGTGGAGTACTTTTTATGATGGATGGATGCACTTTATTGGACTTCAAAATCTTAAATCTTATTCACTGCCATTAAAAAGCTAGAGCCAGGACATTTTTTAATTTAACGCCGATTGTATTCATCTGAAAGACAAAAGTCATATACACCTAGAATGGATTGAGGGTGAGTAAGTCAAGGGGTCATTTTCATTTTTAGGCGAACTATCCCTTTAATGCTAAAATTGTCCTCATATGCACCGCATGTCTGGATATATACTCAGTTTTAGCACTGTGAAGATCATTTGATGACATTTTGCCAACTGTTTTATGGATACTCTGAATTTAGACATGCTACATACTACAGCCAGTGACTTATTTAATTTAAGCCACAGCAATACTTCAGCACATTTAGTGTAGTTTTGTTTTTGTACTAAAATTCCATTTGAACTCTTTAGTGACTTTTCACCAAACTGTTCACTCCTAAGCAGTTCATGCTCTGTTTAAACTCCCGCTGCTTGCCTCTACAAGTGAAGTACAAGAGAACAAGAATTTGCAAATCTTGCTGAGTTGGCTTTTTTTGCTCACCAGTCCAGCTACTTGGACTTAAGGACATCCTGGAGACTGCATTGGCACACTTATCCTCAAGTGCATTTGCAGACTCCAGTGTCCCATAGCTAATGTGCGACCCCAAACCCATCCCTTCTCTTCCTCCCTTCACATTCCTTTCATGATTGGCTGGCTGTCAGCCCGTAAGTGATAGAGACTGTCGGTTCTGTCATCACGGAAAGTGAGTTAGGGAGCTCAAGACTTTGTTTCCTCCAAATGAGCCTGGCAGGGGATAAAAGTGACTGGCGTGGGAGTGTTATTTACACTGTTCCAGCATAACACCACTGCCAAACAATACTTAAACACACACACAAATGTACAGATACCCTCCACACCAGCCGCCTCAGTAACCAAGAGATGTTCTGAGAATAAACATTTTACAAGGCTGGAGACAGCATCTCATGTAACTTTTGTGCAATCAGACATTTCCAGAATGTACTGAAATATAAATCTAAGATGGCTGATGAGAAAAGAGAAATGGTGAGTGTCAAAAATGCTTAATATCTAAAATTTGCGTGTGCATGTTTTATGCTTGCAACTCTGAAATTAATTGTTAGTAGATTGTCGATCTTTGTGTCGCTACCCATGTAGAGTGTTTCAAATCTTAAAGGATTAGCTCACTCCAGAATTAAAATTTCATGATAATTTACTTACCCCCATGTCATTCAAGATGTCATGTCTTTCTTTCTTCATTCGAACATAATTTTTTTTTTTTCCATGTAGTGGACTTCAGTGAGGATCAATGGGTTGAAGATCCAATAGATGCGGTTTCAATGCAGATTCAAACGGCTTTACACTATCGCAGATGATAAATAATTGTCTTATCTAGCAAAACAATTGCCCATTTTCTTTTAACCACAAATGCAAGTCTTGCACTAGTTTGACATCAAGCATTAAGTTAAATAATGGTTGACATTCTAGTAAAAATGTATTGTTTTCTCAAGACTTGTTTTATGCAGTTTTATACTTATTAGAGTAGTTTGTTGTTAGCTTAGCAACATGCTAATGTCAAACTCTGTGGATGCACTGTCCATATAAAATGGTCCAAATCTGTTCCATGACTAAGGTAAGACAAATGTTGATTTGTTTTGGGGGAGAAAAAAAAAGAAAAAAACAAAAACGTTTCCTTTAATAGCCTGGCAGGGGATAAAAGTGTGCTATGCAATTTTATGCTTATTAGAGTTGTATACTCTTAGTTTAGTAACATGCTAGATAGAATCTCTTCTGCAAAGTGCTATTTGTGTTATGCTGCCTTGGTAGAGAGTTCCAAATCGGTCACTTATGAGGTTCCATGACTGTTTCAATGCTGCCTTAGAAGGCAACTGCCTGTGTAGGCAATGAGGCTGCTAGAACTATAGTCAACTTAGCACTTGCAAGGTGTGTGTGTGTAAGAGTGAGCATGTGGTGAATGGGGACAGTGTTGGGCTAAACCTTTATTGGGTCTGTTCCATCTGTTTTGGCTCATAGTCAAACCATGCAGTGCGAAGTCATGCTCGGATCTCACACATTCCTTCAGCTTTATACGCTCTACTGTGTGCTCACTATTTCCATCTTCAGAATTGCTCTCACGGAAAAGCTTTTCCAAAAATAGAGCGAAGCTCAGAGAGCTTATCGCAAAAACACAAAATGATTATGTTCAGCCTGCTCCGCTTCTGATATTTCTCACAGTGACAAACCACCTGTCCGTCACGCCTGCTTTCTCTAAATCAATCTGAGCTCCCTCCATTTCCATTCTGATCTCGTGCTGTAGCCTAGCAAAAGCAAATCTTTTCTGCTACCCCCCACCCATTACCTTCACTCTCTTCTTTTTTTTTTGCTGCCGCAATAGCCGAACAGCAAGTGATTATAACACGGTGGAATTTGATCTCTGCGCTGTTAAGTCACATGCTGTGACTGTAATTATTTGTTCCTGGAGAGAGAGAGAGGCACAACAGAAGAACAGAGCACAGAAACATTCAGGACATATTCAGTTCTGGCCTGTGAGCGCAGTGCGCATTTGCTTTCCTTCCTGGTTGAATTACAGTTGCTATCAAAGTCTGGAGAGGCTTTGGGAAATGTGCCATGGAAAGATGATGTTGTTCTTCACAGGCAATGAGTTTGGCTGAGCCAGATCTGAAAAATAATGTCTTTGGGAGTTTAGATTCAATGAGGCCATTTATCTGATAATGTTGTTTACATTTTTTAGCCTGCAAATGGGTACAGAGGCCTCGCATTGAACGCTTTCTTGGCTCGGCGTGTGCGAGAGGCATGGTCGTAGATTTGGACATGTGCAATGCAAAACAACTGCTGAACGCACAGTATAAGTATTGTATGTGTCTATGCAGTATTTATATTTTGGATGCATTTATAACTTAAATGACCAGTTTCTTAGGTGCTGTTTAGAATGAGTTGTTTATTCTCTGCACATTCGTTCTAGCTTGAACGACTGCAGATCTAGATGGTGGTGTGTTTTAGTTTACATTTTAGAGCCACAAGAGGTTTCATTTTACATTTAAAATCATTTTATGAAATCAAATTTAAAAACATTTTTAATATACTGCGCACTTATTTTTTACTGTTTAAATTAAATCATTAAACTCTAGTATGTATGCATTTTCATTCATGTAAAATGAAATATTTTATATAATTAAAAAACAGCACACTTAAAGTTTCTTAAAAAGTATTTAACATATAACTAAAATAGATTTGATAAAAAAATTTAGATGTGACCCTCGACCACAAAACCAGTCTTAAGTAGCATGGTTACATTTGTAGGAATAGCCAAAAATACATTGTATGAGTCAATATTATCAATGTTTTTTATGCCAAAAATCATTAGGATATTAAGTAAAGATCATGTTCCATGGAGACATTTTGCTAATTTCCTACTGTAAATATATCAAAACATAATTTCGGATTAGAAATATGCATTGCTAAGAACTTCACTTGGACAACTTTAAAGGCAATTTTCTCAGTATTTTGATTTTTTGCAACCTCAGATTCCAGATTTTCAAATAGTTGTATCTCGGCCAAATACTGTCCGATCCCATCCTTGTCTCTTCCTGGCATTTGCACTGTCCCACAAGATAAAAAATGAATATGTTTAATATAGTCATTATTTAAATTGCAATACATCGCTAAACATTTTTTTGTCCTACATGGACCTGTTGTTATAAAACCTGCAGTGTTAATAGATTTTTTAATTTTGAGCCAAAAGTCAAAATTGTCCTATGGTGTGACTGTCTCAAGCATGGTTCAATAAATTACAGCTTTTATAAATTAAAAAGAAAAGCATAACAATGTTAATAAATACCTCTGGCATAACTGTACAAGTGTCTATTTTAGTAAATGTCAATCATTTTTTCATCCACATCTTTCTGAAAGCACAGAAACTTGATACATTTTGTCTCTGAAAACCATGTCCTCTGGCATGACACCATATCCTGATTTTAAATCGCCCAATTCCAGAGAAAAATGTAATTAGTTAAAGGACCCTATTCATGATCACGTTACTGAAGCCCCCTGTCAAGCCCATGACATGTGCACTTGGTAAATGTTATTTTTTATTTTTTTATTTTTTTTATTAAAAACTGTATTTTAAATGACATAATCCTGGAAAATTGTGCAAATGTATCTTGCTAACTGCTAATGACAGGTTAGCTCGGAATAGCAAGGTCATTCATTCACACAAAAGCTGAAACGTCCTATGGTGTAACAGATAATGTGCTCCGGTGTGATGCATGTACTGTCACAAAGATGTCAAAGATGTCACACCAGAGGACAAGGTCTCTTTAAGAAACATTTCAAATAATTAAATAGGATTTTTTTAACTCATTTTTATTATTTGTTTTGAAAAATTCCTGTGTTTTTAAATGCAATAATTACATTAATTAAATTATTTTATGATGTTTGTGTGACATAATGTCCTATGGTGTGACATTATGTCCTATGGTGTGACACACATAAAAGAAACACAGATTTGTTTTTATCTCAAAATATCTTTAAAACAAAAACTGAGTATTGCAATAGGGGAGATTGAAATATCACTCATCTTAAAACGGTATCATTTTAAGCAGTTTTGAACTGCTTCTTCTTCAAAAATGGACTTTTACAAAAATAATAAGCATTTAATCCTGCCTATTTGTCAACTACCCATATATAAAATAATGTCTGTTTTAAGGACTTTTTCCACATGTTAAACACAAATTCGCATTACTGAAATTTGAATAAGAATACTTATTATTATATGAGAAAGAACAAAAATAAATAATGTAAATGTGCTTAATTGTCCTGAAAATAATGGCATGAAGCATGTTTCTTTCTTCTTCTTCTTCTTCTTGTTCTTTCAGCTTTGGGGTTTAATAACATTTTACATTTTGTGAGATTGACACAAATACTTTTCCTAAATAAAAACATCTGATCATCCACAGAGACATTTGTTTGGCTGGTAGATGAGAGAGTGCTGTGCAGGTGTTCGAGGCAAAATTTTTGATGTGTAAATGAGGAAATGAGTAAAGCACTGTTTGAATTTTGAACCCAAGGCATTGTAAATCTTTTTTATGATTTCTTTGTGTCACAACATGATGACTGAGGCCAAATCAAATCTGATTAGAAACACATGGTATCCTAAAATAAGTGAAATTCAGATGCTTTCAGAAAATTTGCTTCCCAGCTGTTACACACAAGAAGAACATGTGCGTAACAGATTCAGGCACAGAAGATCTTTTAAAAATGGTGAATTTCTGTGCATATCTTTGTGCATCTTGTCTCTGACAAATCCAACCCTCAATAGAGAGAGATGCACTGCATATGCTTGCAAGACACAAACATTTGAGCCAATATGTGTAATGTGACCGAAAACCTCAATGCCAACAATAAATCATGGAATGAACATTAATGCATATTTGAGTGACCGCAGCAGATTCGTAATATTATAAAGTGGCAATGCCATCAGGGATGTGTTGTTTTCTATAAAACTCCCTTGGGGGAACGAAACAAATAAATCAATTCCTCCACCTCCTTCTCTCATTCCCGCCTCACTCCAGAAACCGCAGATGAAACCTGGTATTAAATGAGTGTCACAGTGACGGCTGTCCTATGTGACACACAGCAGAGCAGGAAGGACAATTAATGATTTACCATCCAACTTTGAGATCAGCCAGAGGAATGCGAATGAGAGACAGAGTGTTGGAGACGTGCTGACACTCAAATAAAGAGTGTGAGATTCAGATTATAGAGGATATTAAGCCTAAGAGGCGCTTAGAATGCAGGCCCGCAGTTTGGCGTCCGTCCTTTGGAGCACAGAGTTTTCAATAAACATTCAGCCAGCTGCAATAATATTCACAGAAATAAACACTCAGACTCGCACACACCGGCAAACAGGCGCTTCCAAATGCGATCGAATGGTTTTGAGGAGTTACACTTTTACTGGCTCACGCTGATAAGGAAACGGCGATACGATCCAAGTCAATAACCCGTAGTCAATCAATCGCTATCTTATCAGATCGTACAGTCAGGGCGCAGTTTGATTTTCGGTCTCTGTCCCTCCGTGCAGAAACACTAGGCAGCCGCTGCACATTCCATTCCCAAAATGCTCCCGGAGACCAGAGGAGAGCCCTCACGTGCCGATTCTCTAAACGGAAGGAATTCCTGAGGTATACAGACAGACAGACAATAAGAAATCAAGAGCAGGAGGCCGAGAGCGAAATATGCAGAGTCATAAGAAAACTAATCTTAGTAGCAGAGGGTGCTGTTAGTGGGGCTGTGTGTGCTGGGGGGTATTTCCTTACCCCCTCTGCTTGTTTTCAGTGGGCCAGTCTCAACACTGGGGTCTGCAGGCAGGCCTGTAGGCCTTTATTTTCCCAAAGCTGGAGCCACCGAGCTGTACAGCCTGTACAGACTTTGTGTTATTACAGAGCAGAGGCAGGAGGGGTGTTCAGCGCTGAAGCAGCACAATCCAACATCCAACCCACACTCTAATCATCTCTTACCACCCAGCGAGAAGGAGAGATAGACCAAAAAAAGAGAAAGAGGGATGGACGGATGCAGGCCCGTCGCGAAAATTCACGGGTCAACATTTTTCTCCCCCATTCCCAATGAGAAGTCACGGGGGTCAAGGTTACTAGCTGGATGCATGAATGGATGGAGAAAAGTTGCAAATGGTCAGTGAAGATTCTGTATGGATGATTGGGCTGATCTCGGTACAGCAGGTGTCATGAGACCGCTACTAATGCCTGACCACCCAGAGCGCATTTTCCACATTATTCTGCAGTGCTCAGAGAGTTCCTCTAATATTCATTGGTGAAAATGGTCTGGGCTGGTTTTTTAATGTTTTGCATGTTTAGATTAGAACAAACCTTACTAGTCACTGAGACCATTAGGTTTGTATTGTAATTTTTCGTTCTACAAATAGGCAGATTTGTCCATTTATTTATGGCCATATAATCAGGCTATTGGGATATTTTGAGGCAAGTCCAAAAGTATATCTCAGAGCATATTTTAAACATTGTGAACATATATAAAGCAAATTTGCATTTTTTTGGTGCCAATCTTATTTGCTGTCATTTACCCCCCCAAATATTAAGCTGATATATAGACCAGTTTGGAGTTGATGTTAAAGTTACGTCATTTGCAGCTGCACGCGCATTGTGGTGGCAGAAAAACACTGGTAACAAGTGGAAGGAAACAGGAAAAATCCATGGAATAAGAGAAAAAAATATTTGGATGTCAGAATTAGAATGCCAGATTTTTTGTCAGAATGTCAGAATTTTTATAGAATACTGTCATCAAAGATGCCATTTGAAACTAAACGCAGATGTTTAAACAGACAGACTATGGATGAAACCTGCTATGATTTAAGCATAAATTTGATTTTTTTTTTTTTTTTTTTTTTTTTTTTTTTATTGTCTACAGTACATTATATTCACATATGCAGTTCATAGTGGACATATTGGATTCTTTATTGGCATTGATGGTTCCATGAAAAACCTTGAACATCCATGAAACCTTCCAAATGCAGAAAAGGTTCTTTATAGTTAAAAATGCTTCTTTAGATTTTTAAAGTGTTCTTCAGAATGGTTCTTCTATGGCATCACTGCAAAAACACTCTTTTGGAACCTTTATTTTTAAGAGTGTAGCATCACAGTTACAGCATGAAATACTGTTTAAAACTATAACATATAACATTATACATATCATTTGTTTCATCTCACGTTTCTGACTTTTTTCTTGCAAAAGTAAGTTTATATCCTTGTTTGGAGTTAAGAACCCGATTTAACTCAACAATAGCAAGTTTGTCAATTCTGAGGAAAAAAAACTATTATTTTCTGCCACCAGATAAGCTACAGAAAACGTCATCACTGTTTGCAAACACCGAACTGATCTATTGTTTAGTCGTTGACCATTTTCTTTTTGCCTGTATCGAATGTATGTGACCCTAAAGAAGACAAGCAGTTTGGAGAATAGATGGATGGGTGTATCCAATAGACCTTAGTCAGGTTAGGCGCCATGTTGAATTTGAGGTGAATGGAATGAGGCTGTGAGGGATAGACTTACAGTCTTTTCAATGGCACGCACTGTATAAAGGTCTTAGATCACGTAAATTTCGCAAATCATAACTTTTAAATTCCCCCTAAAGATGTTTTGTTGTTAAAAAAAACACTAGTCCATTGAATGCACTGTGCTATTTCTTTCCCTCACAGCCTCATTTCATTCTTGTGAAAAATGAAATATAGCACTTCCCTAACTAAAGTCTGTCATTTAATTCACACGTACATTATCATAATATATTTAATTGTGTAACTTGTTTATTATTGATATTGTAGTTCTTCCCAAGCACTTATTTCAACAGTTGCAACTTTAAACACATTCTTTAAACACATTTTCTTGCTTTTTTTTTCAGTTGAGACATCCAAGCAGTAGACTGCTCATTTGTAGCTGGTAAAAATGATTACATATGGTAATGGTATTTTTGATGTACATGCTATTTTAGTTACATTACCTTTGAGGCATCAACAGGTGTTTCTAACTGCGACGCGGGCGCGACCTTTTCTCAGCCTTCCAAGTGCCCGTAAATGACAATAATGACCGGTCTAAACGCGCGCAAGATTCCCTGTTTTTTACCGATGTCTTTTTGTGTTGAATGATTTCATTAAGGATGTGCGGTCCCTTAAGACCGAGAACGGTGACTACATAATTCATACCGGGGGGAGTGACTTAGTGCCCGTGCTTTTCCTGCCTGTATAAAACCTGAAGTTCAACTTAAACTCACTTACAGATGGAGAGACCCAGCCGCTTAGTTCACAGTCTAGTCAAACCGACGAGACAGCAGCATAACCCAAAGCGCCGCTATACTTTGCCAAGGCATATGTTGAGAGCACAGGTTTTAGTGTAATAATATATCCAGGTGAGGTGATCTGACGCACCGTTTTTCCACGCATCTACCCCCGTGTGAGTGTGCGCGCTTTCAGCCCTTCGGCTCCATGAAGAGACTGTGTGCGTTCTGCCTGACCGCGCTGCTCGCAGCTTTCGTCCGGCTGGCTGAAAGCGTCAGCCCAGTGGTCCGCTGCGAACCATGCGACGACGGGGCGATGGTGCTGTGTAAACCGCTGCCCCGGGACTGCGCCGAGCCGGTAAAGGAGCCGGGCTGCGGGTGCTGCATGACTTGCCCGCTAACCGAGGGCCAGGCGTGCGGAGTGTACACAGGGCGCTGCGGTACCGGGCTAAGCTGTCAACATCGCCCCGGGGAGAGCAAACCTCTGCAGGCTCTGCTGGAGGGACGAGGCGTGTGTGCCAAGGCACCGGACAAAAAGCACAGCGGCAGTCCATCGCACGGACACGGTAAGCATGCACGATTTTTCTGTATTTGTTAATGTTCTGCATGCGCAGTGTGCTATTAGCCTATTCAGTGACTTTAAGGGGGGGAAAATTTCTGTTGACACCCAAACAAAAAGCTGTTTAAACAAAACTTTTTGTCATATACTTGCGATTGTTTAAAACATTAAAAATAATGACCAGACTTACATTTCGGAGATACAGGGTCCGATACGCACTTGAGCAGCCTACTGTTGCTATGGTTACCTCTTAAGGCGAAGGCGATTTATTCAGAAGTGCATTCTGACTAACTTGTAATCTAACTTTTTGGTTACTGAAACATACACATATACTGTATACACATTTATAAAGAACATGATAAAAAAAACGGTGTAGGTAAGACCAGCAAACTATTTTAAGATACTTTTTTTAAGCAGCGAAGCCTTAATTACTGGGGTCAGACACCCAAACCCCCCATAATTTATAGCCTGTGTATGTGTGGTGTCTTAAACATCCCAGCAAACACTGTCCACACTGTTGGGCGTATAGCCTCTGTGTTCAATTGTGTGTCAGTGTGAGTTTACTCTGCTGTGCGTAACATGGTTTATATGTTCACAGGTTAATAACGCTGCTGCGCTCATGGCCAGTCTTTCGCTCTCTGTAGGGGGGTGGGGAGCTTTTTCATTGACTCTTCATAAGATGCAGCACATACCACAGCTTCGCTGTGGTCATGACACTATATTGCTATTCTTTAGACATTAGCATCTCTAAACTGGTTTATAGCTGTTCTATGTGTTTGAGAAATGCAGTATGCACAAGGATTTGGGTTTGTGGGTTACGCCAAACAAACAAGATAAGCTGTATGTATTTTCTGCATGACAACACATTCTGCTTGTGTTTTTATCGCATTACGCTAGTAATACATCCCAACAGCTTATTTTCTGCCTGACGAGATATTGTACTTTTAAACATGACTGCTGGTAGGTCATCCTGAGCAGGTAGGTCAGAGTTTCAGAACACCGGCATGACGCAGCGACCTCCGGTAACAGGCAGCCGTCATGAAGTCCAGCCACCGTGAGACGGCCCCACACTACCGCCGTTGTTCTCGAGGTTCAGTGCTACAGCAGCCTCTCTATGCCGTTTTATGTGTGTGGTGCGTATGTGTGTGTGAGCGAGAGAGCCAGAGATGGAGAGAGAAACAGCTCTGTGTATCTGTGTGTGTGCACTAAAATTTGGCTTCCCCAACCCAATCGTTAAGAATGCCACATTCGTTTATATATAGTCCCTGCCGAAGAGCGGAGATCACCGTTTTGTGAATGATGCTCTCTAGCTGTTTACTGGCTCGAGTTCTTCATTGAGAGGGTCAAGAAACAAGTGAAATGGAAATGACTGGCATAAAGTCATTTCCTAGCAAGCGAGCCGAGGATAGATCTAGCACCACCTGCGCTGAAGAGTTTCTTGTGCATCTCTTTATTAGCCAATGCATTCATCCAAGTGAATTCCTTGAGAGAGGGAAGGTTGCGGACCCACACGACTAAAATAAGTGGCGTTCTTGGTCATGACTGACGTCAAGCAACCCGACTGAATTTGTTTTTACCCTCTCTAGTTATTTGACAGAGCCGCAGTGGTGTGTTGAAGCAATCAACCATGACATTGTCACACACACAAAGGCTATTGTTAGGACCCAGAGTCACTTTTAAAAAGCAGTTTGGGGGCGCCAACTGTTTTACAGTAGTGCCTTACCTCATGTTTTCTCCCTCCGCTGCCCTTTCATTTGAGCCC
Organism: Labeo rohita; assembly: GCF_022985175.1. Lineage (NCBI taxonomy): Eukaryota > Metazoa > Chordata > Actinopteri > Cypriniformes > Cyprinidae > Labeo > Labeo rohita. The sequence goes on along the minus strand of NC_066888.1, from coordinate 10,295,163 downwards.
ATGCTGCTTTTCAGTGCTCCTTTCCCATCATACCACACTTTATGGTAATTACACACTCTGGCCAACCAGAGAGCAGGGCTCCATTGCCATGGTGTGCGTGGCTCCACCCCATGGCTCTGCCACACATGAATTATGATATTTTTGCAGGGCTTGATTGGTCTGGTAGCAGTGTGGCCCAGCGTGATTCTGGGTGGGAACGGTAAGAGGAATGAAAGATCATGAGGTTATGAGTTATGACGTTGTTTGTGCGTATGCAGTTAGCGTGCGGATTTTCCCAGAAGAGGCGGATTCGTTCTCGTCCCGAGCCTCGGTAGTGAAATTCACCTGCCGTGCGCCCAGTCATTCGTTTTTACTTTCGAGAAGAAAAACCTTGCATCTGTTTTATCCACTCGTTCACGTTTTCCCCATTTTGCCAGAACGCTAAATTGTTTGCTCATTTGGGATTGAGCAAATACGTGAGGTTGAGTGACCCAAAATGGGCCACTAGGTGCTGGGAAAAGTTTACATTGGGGTTAAATATTGATGTTTTTCAAGTTCCTGAATTAGATGGACCTCCATTCTCTTCCTCTGTCCTGGATTTGTTTATGTGAGAGGTACGGTGGGTCATGCAAGGGAAGCAGGCTGCAACATGTTGCACCGTCATTATATGCAGTCATTACAATTACTTACCTTGTTCGAGTACTTATGTTGCAGAAGTTGATGTTGTTGTTGATGTTGTTGTTGTTATGTCATCGTCAATGAAGCCATAGTTTAATTCTGGTTTGGAGAGCAGCTTCCATGGCTACAGAGGAGTGTTTGGTGTGCCACAAGTGCGCGCTTACTCACATATACACACTTGGAAAATCTGTTTTCACTTAGCTCTTCCACTCTGCTGAACTCTGTCCACTATCTCTACAGTTCCTCACAACATTCAGGTCTTTGTAACTTCTGCACCTTCATCTATCTCTCGATGCCAGTCCTGTCCCACCACCCTCTCTCCTAGTCTTGGTCTCTCACTTTCCATATTTAATGGCCCGTTTTGTTTGTCTTTCTTTCTAAATATCTTTTTCTCTTCTGCTCCAGCTGTTTATTAGTCTCTCGTTCCTGCAAGAGCTCTGCTTTGTTTTGTACGGCCAGAGACTGAATATTTATTCAACAGACAAGAGCTGTAAAACCCCAAGAGGACAGCATGTTTAAACAATGCCATAATTCATCTTCGCCCAGCGCTCTCGCCAGGCATTTGTTGAAGCTGACAAATGCACTCCTCGCTGGACTCTTTACTAGTCAACTGCTTTTGCTTGCATTTGAGAAATTACTGTGCAGTTAGTAAAAACAGAAATTAGAGTGCAATTTGGGACATCATGTCGCAAGGGCTTGCATTTTGTCCACTATAAATGGCTGTTCGAAGACACAAGAGTGATGAAGTTGTCCTGCAAAATCAGTGTTGGCGGGGAGCACTCTACACTTAGCTTATTGGCAGAGGTTTTCTTATCAAAGTGACACACGAGAGCAAATATTTTGTCTGGGGAAATTAAAAGGAATTAGCATAAACATCTACTTACTGTTTTCGCTCGAAATATATCTAGCCCCCACGTTATCTAGAAGAACGTCCGAGCTGCTCTTTTCCATAAAAGGACAATGGTTGGTGACTAGCCATGGTAATGCTTCAAAAAAAGCGCCATAAATGTAGTCACTATGACTTTTGTGCATAAAAAGGCATACAAACATTTTCTGGGAGTAACAGAACCACTTGCTATTCACTTAAAAAAAAAGCTTTCAAATCCTCTTCATGTTTCTGCATGTTCCAACTTTGCAAATTCATGATACTGTATATGCGAGAACCAATGGAATTTGTGCATGGTGTCAAGCGTGCTATGCTTTGATACTGTACGCAAGCATACTGGTCATCTTCAGCTTCATTGTTTGGAAAAGAGCAGCCTTATCATTTCCCTCGATAATTCCTTTTGAGTTACAAAATCACACTTGTTTTTAACTTTTCTCGTAATGGATCTAGTAGTTAAAAGTAAATAATAATTAGGTGAAATAGGGATGTTGATACAAATGCACTAATAATACATCTAAATGTTATTTAGTAGAGTAAGTATAGGGTTCATGTATTGAGGAATGGTGTAGGATGAGAGGAACAGACATTTAAACCACAATGAAACCACATTTGCATTGAATAGATTTTGTGAGCACCCACAGCAAAGCTTCAGCTGGGCACAGAGAGGAAAGCATGTGATGTTTGTTGGTTAGACCATCCTACCGGACCATGTTAGTGAAGGCAGGCAAACGCTCCGTCCTGTAGCCGTATTTGGTTTCTGGGTTTTGGGTCAGGTGGTCGTCCTCTGCCTATAACGATTGTAACTTGGTGCACTATAAATACTCTCACTCCTCCTTCCCCAACCCCCTTTCTATATCTCTTTCTCTTCTGCTACTTTCATGAGCTTATACACTTACTATTGTAAATGTTTGCTTGTAAAAAGCCTATACTGACAGGGAAGAATCTTAGAATAGAGCTGTTCAGTCTGTAGTCCTAAAAGCTGGAAGAGAATTAGCATTTTCTAGCCATGGGTTCTCTCTGGAATTTCCAATGGTTTTTTAGAATAGCGGTTTTTCGATTTATGAGTGAAATAAGGCCTGTGGTAAACATTACTTGCAGAGACTTTCACATTTTGTTCTACTGCATAAATTACACAGTCATAGCTCAAAACTGAATTTGGAAGCTTCTGGGTTTTTTCAAAAGTAAATGTTGCTAAATAACTACTACAAGTACCACAGGGTTGATGAATCGGACAACCATTGTTGTCTTTATGTAGCAACTTACATTTTAAATAAACACTTTACATTTTACAGTTCTGATTTTAGGTATGACTCAGTAAGTAGTGCTAGCTACATTGAACCTTACTCATAAAATGAAAACCACTATGTTAAAACAAAACCCATAAGAAATTCCCAAGCGAATCAGTGGCGAATTAGCCATCTGGACTGGCCTACAAAAGGACATCATCAATATGCTAATAGATGTTTAGGTTTATGCTATTCTAGGGCTGTCCAATCCTGCTTCTGTAGGCTCTCTATCCTGCAGAATTTAGACCAGGGGTGCCCAAACACGGTCCTTGAGGGCTGATGTCCTGCAGAGTTTAGCTCCAACTTGTCTCAACACACCTGCCTGGAAGTTTCTAGCATGCCTAGTAAGAGCTTGATTAGCTGGTTCAGGTGTGTCTAAACTCTGCAGGACACTGACCCTCCAGGACCGAGTTTGGGAACCCCTGGTCCAGGTCCAATCCTCATTAAACAGACCTAAACCAGCAAATCAGGGTCTTCAGGATTAATGAAGTTCCAATTGTAGATTTGTGAGGAGCCAAATCATTCAGTCCTGTCAGTCATCATAACAAGCCTATATTAGCAGCCGTCGCTGCACCATCTTAGCGACAATTCTTCTGGCATCCCTTATTGTGACTCTCCCCCGATGTCAGGGATGCGCAACTTCGGTCCTGGAAGGCCACTGTCTTGCAGAGTTTAGCTCCAACCCTAATTAAACACACCTGCACAAGCTAATCAATGTCTTCCAGATCACCAGAAAGCTACAGGCATGTGTGTTTGAGTAGAGTTGGAGCTAAACTCTGCAGGACAGTGGCCCTCCAGGACTGAAGTTGCCCATCCCTGCTCTATGTATTACCATAATGTGGGGGTTGAACTCAGAGCTCAGGCCTAGCTTCTGGTTTGAGCCTCCATTGAGGACTGCAAGCCAAGTTTGTTTACCATTAACCATCGGACTGAATGGGTAGACGACCTCATGACCTAGAATCCTCTAGGAAAGTGTGTTGGGGCAAGATGAAGCTAAACTCTACAGAACATTGGCCCTGTAGGAGTAGGATTGGACTCCTCTGTTCTATTCTATTTTATGTGAAAAGAGTTGTACAAATGTTGCTTTTGTTAATTGTCAGATCGTATATATATATTAATATACTTCTCTTTTGATTCAGATAACCCAGAGGAGGAAGGAGAGGAACATATCTCTAATGGTACCAGGACAGCAAGCACCGGGGGAGCTGAAACAGTCCAGGACACAACAATTGTTTCCGGGGACACGCAGGGAGGACCAAGGACTGCAATAGAGCCCATAGATCCTATGCCGCACCCCAAAGAGGAGGTGATCAAAAAAGATCAAATCAAGAAAAGTCATATCTTTAAAGGAGAACAAGTTTCCAGTGGGGTTCATACAGATATTCACAACTTCAGTCTGGAGTCGAAGAGAGAAACTGAATATGTAAGCACTCACTGTTCTTCCGCCAACATGCATTTTTAGGACAAAGCATGTATTGGAAGAAGAGTACATTCTATTCCAGTTTTCCTTGTTTGTGCCTCCAATTTCCAGACATGTCCAAGTATGATATTTCCTGTAATTCTGCATTCTCTTTGTGTGTTTGTACAGGGCCCATGCCGTCGGGAGATGGAGAGTGTTATGAAGATTTTAAAGATCTCAAATGTGCTGAACCCAAGAGGCTTCCGCATTCCAAACTGTGACCAAAAAGGTTTCTACAAGAAAAAACAGGTAATTACCTTTAAGTCAAGTGCCTTGACTTCTTTTTTTGCAGATGCTTTTTATTTAAAGTCACTTACTTTACACCAATTACAGGGCCTATCCCCCATGTGGCTAAGTATCTTGCTCAAGGGGGAAATAGGAATCCTATTTTTAGGCCATACTTACCTGGAATCAAACATGTACCCTTTGTGTAATCAGCCCAGATTCTTAAACTATTATTCTACCACCATCTGTGTACAAGACGACAAGTAACTGTCATGGCAACTGTCACAACAGTATTGGACAAGTGGGTGGGGCCTATTTGTATGTGCATGCTGGTTCTTGAAAGTATCTGTTGTTTTCTCAATTGACGGGGTGCATGAGTGAGTTTGAACAAAGTAGTTGGGGGCAAATTCCATTCTTGGAAATTTGTAAGTCACCCGCAACCCCCTATTAAGAACATAAGTCAAAGGGCCTTGTCTGAATGGCCTTAATGAGTTTGGGTGAATTTGGGGCAAACAGATCATTTGTTGGTTCTTTAAATTGGAAAACCTAATGACAACACTGTGGTCACTGTGAAAAGGATAGATAGAGATAGAGAGGTTTCAAAAAAAAGGATGAGATTTAGAATCAATGTGAAACACATGTTGTTTTGCAGCTGCGTCATGCTGAAACTACAGGGTATGTAGTAGAAATTGTGGTCTGGGGGCACCTAGATCAGACTGAAAGGGCACTTTAGTGTCTGCGATTAAAGGGGCAGGGGGTCTAGCCCCCTGGCGCCACCCCAACCCCCCGCCACACGCCACTGCCCGCATATAGCATGTGATGCCATTGCCACTGAACAGACCCTGGGTTTTTGGAGAAAACAGGCTGTACTCTAGGCCTAAGATCTCAGAATGAAGAGAAAAAGATAAGTTCAGGTCCCAAAAAAAATATTCAGTAGACCCTTAAGTGGAGAAACAAGGGTCTTGCAGATGGTTTGCATGAGTATTTAAGAGACATTCATGGCGGCACCTGTAACAGATAAAGTTTTGGAGACTGTTCTCGTGCTCTGACAGTAAGTGTACGTGCAAATCTAGCTTTTACATTTTCCAATCCTGTTCCTGCCATGTTGTACATGACTATCCTGTGCCCATTTAAAATCCATCTTTGAAAGAAAGGACAGTGACAAATCAACTAATCAATGTCTAGCAGTTGGTTTCACAGTACCAGCAGGAGACATAACAAACGAGCAAAAGACAAACCGTATTCTTGAGCACAAACAACATAATAAATTAAAGACATGCCACATCTTCTCCTGTATCTGGCTTGAACAAATATAGCCTAGTTTGTTTTGTAAGACCAAACTCCTACGCTTGGATCTCTGGTAATAGTAGAAGAACATCTGTATGACAGGCCGTGTCCACATATGAGAGTATGCCTGATGAAGATCAAGCTGATCAGATTCCTTCCAATTGACTCCAACTGAAATTCCTTCGCTGCCATCATGGTGGTTTGAGCAGAAGCCTGAGTCTTGGTCGACCCTGAGATCGCAGTCATTCATTTTTATTTTGGCATCAAAAACAAACACGCACAAACTCCTGTGCATACATACTCACACAAGTGAACTGTAGATGTCCTGGATGCCTGGGGGTCCCTACACTCCCCGGAATAAGATCTGTAATGGGAGCGTTTGTATATGTATGTGGGGGTATGTGTGTCTGAAGGCCATTCCTGGGGAGAGCAGAGTCCAATCCGTGCTAATTTTAGCCTTGATTATATGAATTGGCTCAGTGTGTTAGCAGAGGCCAGGCATGCCGGCCCCAGTGCCGCCAACCCCCCTCTACCTTTCCCAATCCAGATGCATCTCTCACCCAGGTTACTGTACTCCTGCGACAAGCTGGAGAATTGCTCGGCCCCCTGATCTAATGGCTCTCCTAGCTCTCCCAGGGCCAGGCAGTCCACTTAAGCTCTCACGCTGAATAGGATCTCAGTGATGCGGGGTGAGAGACTGGAAGGGAATGCCAGGCATGCTGGGAATGATCCAGGGTGCACACGCTCTCACTCAAACACCAATACACTGATATGGTCACCCATGCACCATACACATATTTCATACTACACTTCGCAAAGACACAGGCTTTTCCAAGACAGCTCTTCCCGCACTATCAATTCCCACTGATTCTGGCTTGGAGGCTCTCTTCATATATATTCATACTTGTTATTTGTGTAGTCTCTGTGCTTGCAGTTGCACCAAAATGACTATATAATGACCACGTATTGCAGGGGCAGCATTTATCCCAAACGGCATAGTACCTAACAGACACAAACACACATGAGCACACTGCTCGTAGTCTGGCAAAGAAAACAACCACCGTTCTAATTCACATGCAGTTGTTGCATTCACATATTGTGTATTTGTGTGTGTGTGTATGTGTGTGTGTGTTTTATGAGTCTGTGTTTACCCTGTGGCTGCTTTTAATGCCCTTCCGCCTTCCTGCTGCCCATAAGGGCATCATTATGGGCCAGCGTTGACTGAGGCTTGCTTTGTGACACACACACAGATGCACACACACACACACACACACACATATACATATATATATATATATAACGTTATATATAACAGTTACACAGACATATACACACGGTCTATTTCTCCCACTCTTATGTAGACATACACATTCACACAGGTCTGTTGTGTTGCAACCTCCAGAAATCGCTACGCTGACAGGGGTGTGCCCTGCACCCTACATATACCTCTCTGTCTTTCTCTGATACAAACACACACATGTCCATGCGTTGACATGCAGTAATCAATCATCAATCATGCCACTATGCGTTTTGAGGGTATGCACAGTATTGTAATGTACTAGACTCTCGGGTCTTATGGGATGCCAGTTAGAGTATTACAAAATATCCCAACTAGACATTTACTATGTTGTTATGTGGCACAAGATTTGAACCTAATGAGATTTCACTCTGGGGCAGCAAATAAGTAGAAATTGTTCAACAAATGATCTTGTTGCTTATTGCGTCAGCTGCAAGAAAACATTGATTTACTTACTAAAGATATCACTTTTATTGCCTGGTAAGCACACCGCGGTACAATGAAGTACCTTGCTTTAGTCATTATTAGTCCCTCTTACATCAAACAGAAAGCATCCTGTGTGCCTGTACAGTCTGAATGGAACATTCCCATAATACACAGCAGCTTAACACCGAGTAGTTTCCTGCAGGGCTTAATTTGTGCCGGAACAAGCAGGATCCGGATCCACCTCCTCTGGAATTGGATCCAGCGCCTATTTTAGTGGATCCCCCACCTCATGCACCCCTGCAAGAAATTAATGCAGTGACCATATGTTTGATGAATAAGCAAGGAAATATTAATGTGGTCGACAACTTGAAATATTTTTTTTAAAAAGTACAAAAGGTAACCTTTTGAACCTAATGTGCTTTCGTAAGCAACTATTGTGACGCACATTTTATATTTATTTTTAAACTATTTATTTATACCAGTCCTAGTTCTAGACTTCATAATTTATAAATTAAGCACTGGCTACACTCATTCTTTCTTTTTTGTTCAGACGCAGACAAACACATAACCAAACACATAAAAAGTCTTGTGATATGTTACTTATTTAAGCAAATACAAGTATTTGTTATACCAAAAACATCAAGTGTGTGCGGAGACAATTGAAATTGAAAGGATGAGTGTAACATCTGAAGCAGCCCCTTGTAGAGGCCAGGTTTCATTCCCAGACTGCTCTTGTTCTGCTTGAGGTATTTTAATTTGGTACTCTTTCAATAAAACTGCTTTTGATCTCTTTTTCACTCTGTCTCTCTCTCTCTGACTCATCCACTCCTTCCTCACACAATGTCTGTTTATCTTTCTTTCTTTTTCTTTCTTTCTTGTTTGTTACCTCCTCCTTTTCCCTTGTGTCTGATTTTCACTAATGAATGTACAACCCGAGGATGTGTGTGTATGTGTGTCTGTGTGGGTGTGCTTGTTTGTTTGTGTGTGCATGTGTGTGTTTGTTTTGCCTGTGTAGTATAATAAGCTCCAGATGACTTTGAGTCGATGCCAGTTTCCTAAAATAGTCCTAGCAGCTCTTTAACAGTCCATGGCAAATATTTTAGCTTGGTCAAATTTAACTTCTCACTTTCAACTGTTTTTATGAACGCAAAATCACAATTTCATCAGCAGGAGGCTGACAGAGACATTTAAGCCTCGCATAACAGCAAAACTGGGTTGTGTGTGTTTATGTGTGTTTGTGAATTTTGATATTCACAAGTTGTCAAAACTTGCATGTAAATAATCAGCAAATGGAAACAAAGTACACACTTTAGATCATTTTACAGTACTGTATGTGTGTGTATGTACACCTCATTGTGTTTGTTAAATTCTCCTGAACCACTGAAGACAGTTTGTTTGATGCATTGATTTTTCTATTTCTCATAAACACATAAACACACTCACTGTGAATGGCAGGCATGCATTCTTCCAACTTAGATGTGATGTTTGACTTGCACATGTCTCCAGCTCACTGCCAAAGGAGAGAATGACAAGCACGAGAGAAAAGGAGAGAGCAATAACTCAGATATGAGATAGGCCTTAACATGTTTTGATATTCAACGCAACATTCATTCTTAGTTATTGTAATCGTAAAACATTTAACATTATAATCTATTCATTGTTTTTAAAAATGTACATTTAGATGGTTTTAGTTAAACTACTACAATCAAGCTGCTTGAGGGCTCCATATCAGTATATCTTAAAGGGATGTTCACCCAAAAAATGAAAATTACCCCATGATTTACTCACCCTCAAACCATCGTAGGTGTTCATGATTTTCTTCTTTCAGAACAATACAATCAGAGATATATTTAAAAATGTCCTGGCTCTTCCAAGCATTACAATGGCAGTGAATGGCTGTTGAGATTTTGAAGTCCAATAAAATGCATCCATCCATCATAAAAAGTACTGGGGGGTTAATAAAGGCCTTCTGAAGTGAATCTTTAAAACTTATTTAAAACTATATAAACCATTATCTCTAGCTTCTGCTAACTGACCTACGTGTATTCACGAGAGAGTGGCATTTCCAGCGGGTGATGAAGGATGTAGGTAAACGTGGAAATGCAGTGGGGAGCACAAAACAAAACACTGGTCACAAAGCAGAAGTACAAAACGAGGATTTGTAAAGAAAACTGTGGGAGGATTTCGATATAAGGCCAAGAGGAGACTACTTTTCCTTTGCTGTAAACAAAACTTGGCTCTCGCGAGACTAGCATATTCTCACGTGCTTCAGATGTACGATATAAATATTTTTCTTCCACAAACACATCGATTTGCTTCAGAAGTCCTATATTAACTCCCCAAAGCTGTGTGGAGCACTTTTTATGATGGATGGATGCACTTTTTTGGGCTTCAAAATCTCAACTCACTATTCACTGCCATTATAAAGCTTAGATAAGATTGTTATTATTTTTTTAAAATATAAGTCAGATTGTATTCATCTTACAGAAGAAAATCATAAACACCTGGCTTGAGAGTAAGTAAATCTTGGGGTAATTTTCATTTTTGGGTGAACTATCCCTTTAATAAAAATATGTTGTTGTGGCTAATCAAAGGAGCTTTTCTTAACTATTGGTAGTGCTAATTTAGTAGACTAAAGCCCAAAGTACATTCAGTTTTGATGCACTTAGCACATGCATATTTCATCCTTGTCCAGTGTTCACGCTATTTTTCTCCAGAAGTTATGAGCAAAAAAAATATCTTTGTACTCTCATACAAACACTAACAACACGGGCATCTGTTGTTAAAGTTTTCAGTAGTTTGTTGCTGATGTTGTTGTTCCGTCTCTTGTTCTGTTGTTCTAAGTACATTAGCCTGTAGCATTAGTCAAACACACAGCCTTTCAAAGTATAACCGATTTGATACTCCGCATGCCATAAACACTAGAAGGATTCATCCTTGTCCTGTATATGTGCCTTTTTCTTTCAAAAGTTATGAAAAATAAAAGTGACTTTGTACTCTTTGGATAATTTAATCCCCTCACATAGTTGCTCATCAACGAGTGCATTGTGCTGGTGATGAAATTTGCATTGCACACAGTGCGCGTACCCTAGCATACACATAAAAAACGTATAAGTTGGGCGTATCAATTAAAATTAATAAGGATTCACCAAAAATTTCAATTTACACCCCCTGAAAGTCACTAAATAATTCACACACTGAATATAAATAATATTTTTTTTATAGTTGTACAAATTGTGAATTCATCAGCACATGGCAACAAATTATAATCAGTGCGCTTTATTATTAAGTTACAAATTACAAAAGAGACTGTATATGTATTCACATTTCAACATATTTCACTTGCTCTGTCGCTCTATTCCTTACATACTTCCCCTTGAATCCCCTCTGGCATGTCTTTACCCCAATTTCTCTCCCTCCTTCTCTCTCTGGCTCTAGCATTCGTGTTACTCTCTCTCACCTAAGTGCGATGCGATGAGAAATGTGTGTTTATGCCACTGTCTCTTCCATTTGGAGCATGTTGTCTGTTTTGCATATACCCGTCCAAATATCATATGGTTATGCATTTCTCTTCCTGTCTCACCCACTCTCCCCGCAGTGCCGTCCATCCAAAGGGCGCAGGAGAGGTTACTGCTGGTGCGTGGACAAGTACGGACAGCCCATACCCGGCTACGATGGAAAGGAGAAAATCCACTGTTTGAACATGGAGACGAAGTGAAGGGGAGAGAGAGGCAGAGCGGTGGAAACAGGGAGACAAAGAGGGATATCTCCCCTGAAGAACTACATGAATACAAATTCAAAAGTGCTGTCCCAAAGCTGACCTCCCACTTGTATGCCGAGGCATGGACTCACGTGACCAGCAACTCACTTTACACTTCAGGCGAGTGGGGAGAACAAGAGAAGGAGACGGAGAGAGTGTCATGTCTTCAGTTTTGGACTGTATCCTGAGAGGGAAGTGTGAACATAGTCAAAAGTACAAGCAAAATTTAACTCCGTAACGGCACGCTAAGTCTGAGCATATGTACTCTTGTGTACGTGAGGGACGTCGTGTACTTGTTCCTTCTGCTACAGCGTGTATCGCTCTCTGCCAGCGGCTCTCTCTTAGTCCCACTTCCTGTTTCTGCCCTCCTGGTGTAGGGTCGTTTCAACTGGGCATGCTCAGTGGCACTAGGCGGCTCTAGCCATAGACTCCATCTGAAGCACAAGCACTTCAAGCACTTTGGTACTCCAGCCTGTTACGACGGCCAACCGATAGATAAAACCAATCGACCAATTGTAAACGATTCTATACCAGGACTTAGATGAACACCCTTTTTGAAAAAGACATCAGGACAGCATTGATACGCTCCACGTGGGCTCACTTTCAAAACATCATGAAGCACTTTGAATATAAGATTGTTGCTCCAGTCGCTGACTATCATTGTCCATCACATTTCTAAACGTTTGCTGAAAGCATGTATCTTGCGCAACGTCTTATTTATGGGTTTGAATGTAACGGTGCCCTGAATTACCGCTGCGAAATCAGCGTAGCTACGGCAGTTTGTGAAATCGATGCCTTAACGAAACCCGTGCGGAAATGTGTCGCAGGTTTTTTCGCCCTCTGTCTCTCAAAATATCAATATCGATCGCCCCAGTAGGAAAGCTACAGGCTAACACGGTGGCCATGTTGGATAACCAGGGCTTGTGTTGTTGTGTCTCAAAACTGACCTCCTGAGAAAAGACTTGAAAGGTGGAGGGTGCCAGAGAGGTAGCCCACACGTTAGCTTATTAGCATAGCGTCGACAAAAGCTCACCCCTTTCCCAAACAGCTAAAGAAAAGACAAACAAAAATGTTTGGTGCTACACCTTATCTGACTTGATTATGGGGAAAGAGCATACGAGTATGCTAAGCTATTAGCCCTTGTAATTGTGACTTTTTTTATATGAATATATATTTTGTTTCAGGCCAGCTAAAGAGGCATGTGAACTTTATGCTAAACAGATTATTTATCCAAGAAAGAAATATAAGCTGATCCAAACTATGTCTTTGAGAACAATTCAGTGACCCGTCGATTGCACAGTAGTGAAACATAGAACTCAGCATATTTTTGGGAATATAATCACTAAAGTCTTTTGTTTTTTTTTGTTTCTTTTTTTTTGTTTTAGATTTGTTGTTTATCTACAGTGCGGAGTACAATGTGTCTTTTGTTAGCTTAGCAAAGATGCTGTCCTCGAATCGTTTTGTGTAAAACTCTCTAGTTTAAATCTTCAGGTTATGTAGGCCTTCTACGGTATGAATTAAGCTAAATCTAAGCTTAACTTTAGCTAACCTAAGCTAAACTAAGCTAAAGTAAAGTGAACGCTAATATTAAGTCGAGGCCAAGCTTGCGTTTTAAAGAACATCAAGGTCAATCTTCAAGCTAGTTGATCTTCAAGAAAGCTTGCCACCCTCATTCTGTGCAATGCAAGGGTCTCTCACCCGCAAGTCACTTTTAAAGATCCCTCCGTTCACGGGTAATTGCTTTTTTGATTTATTGTTTTGTTTTCATTTAAAATTTTGATTCTTTAAAAAGCTTTTTATGTTACTAAACTAGAAATTATACAGCTATCACTTTCTTCAAGAAAGGAAATGTTTTTGTTCAAATATAATTTGTATTTAATGCCTTGTTTTTTTAAATAAAAATGTAAACACTATTTTATTTACACGATGACAGACTGTAATTTCACATCTTCTACAAAATTAAAGAGCAGGTCATATGGTATTTTAAAGTGTCCTAATATTGTGTTGGAGTCCCCCACAACAGGTTTAAATGCATCAAAGCTCAGAAAACGTTGTTATTTTTTTCTGAATATAGATTTAATATTAGAATTATTCGTTTGAAGCAGTTCTGAGCTCAATATCTGTAAACCTCTCCCTTCCATAAGCCTGCTCTGCTCTGATTGGTCAGCTGGCCAAGTCTGTTGTGATTGGTTTTTCATATACAATGCATGTCGGAAAGGAAAACACCAATTACCATAATTAATTTTGCTCTGGATGATTACTTGTAAACAAAGATGCTGTAAGTTTTTTTCAAAAATGGCATGAATATTACCTTATCAATTCGAGTCCCAGGATGATACAGATGCAGTCGCTCAACCGGAAACTCCAAAGCACTTGATCAGAGCGTTTCTGAGTGGTAAGTTTAAACTTTGTATGTGGTACAAATTGTATTACTGTGGTATCGTGGAAAAAAAATTAGCCACTGATTTTTCACATCATCATCTTTTGGCAACGAAAACAAAAGAAACTTGCTTTCACAGCACAGAACACAGCGTCTTCTTGACACGATATAAACACACTAACTAGCGGAAGTGTTTGTGGGCAGGTGGGGATTATGCAAATGTGTCACCAAGTGGCGTATATATCGGTAACAGGCAGAAGATTCGAAAATATGACGACTAAGGCGACTCTTTCTTTTGAGAGACAATGACTTTATCATGCACTTTTTTTGATTAACAACTTTGCAGACTGTTTACATTGAATGATAGCTATGTTACGAACTGCAAAAAATATTTTGTTTTTTCAAAAAACCTCTCTTTAAAAGGGATTGTTCACCCTAAAATGAAAATTCTGTCAATTTTGTTCATTTCGGACATACAGTAATGGACTCAATTCTTCAAAATATCTTCTTCCACAGAATAATACAAGTTTGGAATGACAGGAGGGTAAGTAAATTATAGATTTTTGTTATGTATAGGGTGAACTATCCCTGTAGTATTCAATTTATAGTTGTTTTTTAGTAGTTGCAGTGCATTCATTCATTTTAGATAAGGTGACTAGTGTCACCGTCAAGAGTTTCAGAACAATGGTTCTTTCACAGAAAGCGTATGCTAGCTACAGTCATTTTGTCATTAGTATAACAGTGCCGGAGGCAATGGAGATTTAAAATCTCATGTGTGTAACGGGTCAACATCTTTGAACCGCTTCATTTCACACTCTACCTTGAGCCCCACACAGGTCATTACTCCTCAAATCTACACACAGAGACCCCATTCACATTAGCATAGTTATTCGCTTGTCCGAGCCATGTCAGCGCAGCCAATTCTCAAAAAAGAAGCTGCGATGCCACAATTCATGAAATGAAATCGCTCATATAGATGAGGTCAAACACTAACTTAATTTTAGCTGTCCGTAATGAATTCTAAAATTCCATGAAAATACAAACAAGGTGTTACAATTACATCCATATTGTGTTTGTTTGCTACCAATCAAGTAATTTAGACATCCCTAGTGTCAATTAGGGCTGGATATTTCCAAGGAAGCAACTAAATTTCGTCTCTGCGGTTTACAAAAATGCGATAAAGGTGTAAAGGGTGGTGCCGCGGAGGCTGGTCATCAGGAAAAAGGGGAGGGCGACGTACCGCTGGCCGGCCAGCACAAACACAGACCGGTTTAAAGGCACCGTAGAGAGAGTGGAGCCCGGTTCCCCAAAATACTGTGCTAAAGTTAGTCCGCCTCATTTGAGATTACCACGATAAGGACACACATATGCGCACACATACACGGTTCTGCCTGCAGGCAGTTTTAAATATAGACAAGACAGAACATAATCAAGCTTGGCAGGAGAAATCGAGAGAGAGAAATAGAGATTTTTTACACTTTGTGGTTTATGTTAACCGCTTTCCCATTATGTTCAGGTGTTGTTGTTTTGTCCTGACATTACTAATTGAGATTTCAGTATTGCTACATAGTTCACCACAGCTTCTCGTCTGACCCGAGGGTGAGTTTACACGCTGACACTAAGATGCTTGTAAAGATGATTTATTAAATACTTCTCTTTTTTTACCCACAATGACTTACAAATACAAACCATGAAAAATATATAATACACATAAACGACTGCTTTGGAGTGAAGCAACGTCTTAATCTCTTTTCCTCATCGCTTAACAAAAAATAAATGGACCACAGTATGTAGACAACACAAATATGATCGACAAATACAATAAGACTGTAATCTTACTTTGATCATACAGACAATTTACAAAGACTTGATTTAAAAAAAGCTCTTAACTTAAAAGACAGAGAGGTAGGAACAGGCAGTTACCCGTTTCAAAAGCTGTGAAGATCAATACTTTTGCATGTAGAAAAAAACACAGAATTGTGGTGGGGGGAGGAAGATTCCCACGTTTATGCCCATCTAATATTTCTAAACAATAAACAAAGAATTCATTAGTAAAATATAATAATAAAAAAAATATACAGTATAAAAATATGGCAATGTATGGACAGTGACAAAGAGGTTTGGTCATGCAGTGCTTTTTTTCCATATCATTCCTTTCCAACAAAGCAAGCCTGAAAGGAAATGTAAGACAATACGATCTATATACAGCAAATATACAGATTTACACCATACAAAAATATGTATAAGGCATAAAGAATAAATATTCTTATCCAGATATCGAAATTAATACATTCAGTTTAAATAAATAAGTATGGGTACTTCATGTAAAATACATATTTTCTTTACAGAAAAATAGACTTTCTTTTTTTTTTTTTTTTTTTTTTTTTTTTTTTTTTGGTGAGTTTAGTGAGTTTACCAATCAAAAACAGTGTACCTGAATTAAATACCACCACTAACAATAAATAAATACTAAGATATTTTTAAAAATATAATGATAAAAATCAGTGGTTTAATATGTAAGTGTGTGAGAGAGAAATCAGTGCTTGAGCACTTCAGATCCCCCATTATGTGTGTGTGTCTAAGAGACAGATCAGTGGTTGAGTTCCTCGGGACACTCGCCATCTGCTGGCAGGTCACTTGATCCAGGAATCTTCTTCCCGTTCCAGGATGACACACACCAACACTTCCCCCTCTGACCATCCAGAGACGATTCACACTGCGGGGAGAACGAGACAGAGAGAGTGAGCGTGAGACGGGTTATTTCATTCTCTAGAAACACAAGCTTGCATGCACAGCCTAGTTCTCAGTGGAGTGTGGTTCTAACACTCGGCCATCACACGTATATCATCATGTTGATGAATATCGCACGTTAAGCTTTAGATACCAACACACAAACTCTCCATGTGAATTTAAGACGGTAGGTTTTGTAACACATACTTGCACACAAGACTCTTCGTCTTACCTGTTTGATTTTGTAGAGACCGTGTTTGTCACAATTTGGAAGGTAGAATCTGTTGAATTTGTCTCCCAGTTTCTGCTGTGATTTAGTGATCTTGTCAAGGGCTGTTTGCAGTTCAATATGACAAGGACCCTAGAAAGATAAAATACGGTTATTTAGAGACCTTTTTCAAATAAAACAGATCTTCAAATATTTCTAAAAAAACAGAGACATTAATGTAATGGTTATTAAAAATGTTTTAAAATTGTTTCAGTTGTTTAAAAAATTATTTTAATAACTGTTATTGCTATTAAAACTACATTAAACACACACAAAAAAAACTGCTACTACTACTGCTAATAATAATAAATGACTACTTTTACAACAACTGCTACTACTAATAATAATTAAAATTAGTATGAATACAGATTAATAATTGCTGTTGTTTGTAATAATAATAATAATGCATCTGTCTGTCTATCTATCTATCTATCTATCTATCTCAAGGCTAATTATTTTTGGGCTAAGCCCATCGAAAATTATAGTCTTTCACTCTTAAATCCAATTGCACTGAAATCCATTAAACCATTCCTCACAAATATATAGTTTATGCGAAAAATTCAAGAAAACTTCTACTGCCCTCTAGTGGCAGCACATGGTAGTAAACCTTGCCAAGCTGTTTTGGATATGAATATCCATAAAATTGAGGTGCTCACCTGCTCCACCAGTTTCTTGCGTATTGCGTTGACTTTGGCCTTCATGCTCTCTTTAGCAGTGATGACCCGCGGGTCGAAGGGCTTGCCGTGCGCGGGCACGAAGACCGCTGAGCTGCCTTCATTCACTGCCGTTGGCCCGTTATGAGACTCGGGATGATCTGAAAGAACAAACAAGGATAGTATTATTAGCTGCAAAGAATGCTATGAAGAATTTGAGTTAGTTATTTTCCATTTTTAGTTTAAAGTGGTCTCTTAAGAATGATGCATAACGGTTTTAAGTTGGTCCCATTAATGATTAAAACTGATTAACTGATCAGAGCGCATATTTTCACCTGTCGCCAAAAAGGCGCTGAACGAACAAAAGTCGCGTTCCGTTTGCCAGAGTACGTAACCATAACAACGGAACGTCGCTCACGTACTTTCCACTAAGATTCGTTTCGACCGGTAAATCGATACAAT
The DNA here is from genome assembly GCF_022985175.1 of Labeo rohita. Lineage (NCBI taxonomy): Eukaryota > Metazoa > Chordata > Actinopteri > Cypriniformes > Cyprinidae > Labeo > Labeo rohita. The sequence goes on along the minus strand of NC_066888.1, from coordinate 10,277,387 downwards.
GTGACAAGTCTTATCATTTGTAGGCTCTCAGTTTCTTTATAGATTTACATACCACAAAACTTTCTTTCCATATTATAAGTGCGCTAATTTTTCATTGCGACTCGACAGATTGCGCCCGTTTGCGTTTAATAACTATGTTGCACTTATTGAACACTTCTTTCTTTTTTTAACCTTAAATTCCTTATCGCGTATCTACATTCCGGATTATCCGGAATGTGACTTGTTAACGCTGATGAAATCTCGCTAAAGGTTGAACCATGACATGATGCAATTAGCTATTAGGATGTACAGCTACAGTGCAGTCTCATTAAACGCTGGCTGGTACCTGGCGTGTTGTCGCTTTGGTGCTGATCAGACTCGGGGGTCTCAGTGCACACCGCTTGTCCCCGGGTGAGCGCATGCAGGGGTCGGGCTTCTCCAGGTTTGGGCAAGCAGCGGAGCCCCGAGCCGCAGGGCGCAGTGTAGATCCCGCAGTAGTCACCTCTCTTTAACGCGCAGGCGAGGCAGCAGCCGCAGCCCGGCTCTCTAAGCACCTCCTCACAGCCGGCATCCACCGCAGGACACTCGGCCAGCCGCTCCGGGGAGCACGGGGCGCAGCGGATAGGTTCCTGCCCAACCACTGGAGAAGCCCGGAGCCCCGGCGCTGCAAGGAGTGCGCTGAATGCTGCCACCCAGAAAAAGTTCAGAAGCAGTCTGTTCATCCCAAAGCAAGGCTCAGAATAAATAGATAAATAAATAAATATTGGTTGAAGTGAAGTGAGGAGTTCCTCGCTGGCTTTGCGCTCTCCAAAATGACTAGCTCTCTCCGGGTCGCCTCGCTGTATTTATACGCGCACTGGGTCCCGCTGACACGCTGGTGTTTGACGCATTGGCAATATCAATGATTTCTTAAATGATCCCCCTCTGCTCCCATTGGCTGATGGAGATCCAGTCCGTGGTGTTTCCTTGAACACAGCGCGTAAAATGCGTCACGGTTTGTGTCGGAACATAATGTGTATAATAGTGAAAACGTGCGCTTGCCCTAAAGTATCCTATCGGAAATAACAACAATAAGGTGTCTTCTCCATGGATTCAATCCAGCATTTTTCAGAATACAAACTGTGTTCTTTTGAAATGATCACTTTGAAACTGATTTTTATTAATAAAATATATTTATTAATGAAGACATTAAGTATTCAAGATCCACTTAAAATAAAAATAAACGTTAATACGATTTCATTTAAAATAATTAAGCAGTATATTAAATATTATTTTGTCGAAATTCCTTATACATAAATGCAAATGCACTATTAGTTGTAGTCTCACTGAGTTGAACCAGTCATAATGAATTTGAACTCATTTGAACTATCTTCCGCAACCTCATTTCTGGACCGTGTGCCATTCATTCATTACAACAAAAAGTGAAAGTACGCCTATATCTCTTTCCAAAACTAATTTTCCGTGCCGTTTTTGATAGATTGAGGAACACTCTATTCAGGTTCACGCTGTGGGCTTACTGAAGCTGAACAACTGAGTAATGCAATTTGTGAATTATTTTAGGACAGGGCGAACAAAGCTTTGTTCATTAAGTTCTCTCTTGAAAACTCTTATACAACCAATTTATGATGCCAAATTGCCGCGTCCCGTTCCTTTGGTCTGGCATTCATTTGACGCGTTGATTTGGCGCAGTAATGAGGTGGTGGAGTAAAGCGCGCGTTCTACCAACATCTCTGTGGCACAGCGTGCACTAGCACTGTGGTACGTGACCTCACTCAGGTCAGGACAGGACCCCGTTTTGGGAAAGCCCGAGATTGCCGCTATTGTCATTGCCCCCTTTCCTTGGGATAATAATAGCGGCGCGGGAAGAAGACATGACCACCTACACGTCTCCTCCTCTCCTCGACTCGCGTCGCGGGGCCTTTTGTCGTGGTTTTGCCACGGAGTTTATGAATGGGCTACAGGATGTAACACTCAGCTGGGGAAGGGTGCTTTAAGAATGTGTCAACCGCAGGGCTCTCAAATTTCTCTGAGGGGAGTTTTGTGAGATCACATGATTCACGCAATTGTCTTACGGAGTTGCATCATTTTTTTCGAAAGCGTGTGGAGTTTCTCTGCGTGTCACGTGTTAGAGTTGTCCGTGTGGAAGCTCGCGTATCTGCTGACGGAGATAAAGCGGCAAGCGCGTCATACCGGTAACAGTACTCTACTCCTCTAACAAAAACCACTGACATGAATGCCAAGAAGTCACTTAGGATTAATAACCTGTACGTGTAAACGGTGTCAGAGATTATTAGAGTGGCAAAACATTGTTCTCTACAAACCTTGCAGTTGTTATTAAGCCAGTGAATCCATATAAAAATAATACATGTTAATAAATAATGTAAATACCTGCCTGTAGTATGTCCTTCACACACAAACAAGTACACATTTAAGTGGATGTTTAATCCAATTAGCAAAGACTATTTGTTTTTGATAATGCCACTTTATGTCACATCATGTTCCTTCTTTATCTTGCAATAACCATGCAGACCTCCACATTTCTCATGCTGACGGTCTTAGTGAGTCGTAGCCTACTTCTCAACGGTCAGACACTGATTTGGAAGTGCTTTATCACTGAAGACACAGTTATTTTTTCTCAAGTGAGTCCCAGATAAAAGCAAAAACACATTTGTTCATGCATGATGCAGCAATATTTGGTACTCAGTTATTTATAATAATGCATTGTCAAATGTATTTCATTCCTGTGATGCAAAGCTGAATTTTCAGCATCATTACTCCAGTCTTCAGTGTCACATGATTCTTCAGAAATCATTCTAATATGCTAATTTGCTGCTCAATAAACATTTCGTACTATTATCAATGTTGAAAACAGTTTTTCCTGGTTGATATACTTGTGGAAACAAAACAGAAAGATGATAGGACATGAACAGCATGCATTTGAAATAGATATCTCTTGTAACAGTTTTGATTAGTCTAATGCATTTAATGATTTTTGGTAAAACCAGACCAAGAAAATATGTTTTATATTTGAGAACTTAAAAAAACTACTGTCAAGGCTAACAAAAATATCTCCAAAAAAAGCCACATTTGTTTCTCAAATTTCAATGCGAGACCTTATAGCTTTCATGTGGAAATAAAAATATTTATTTCCACACATCACATATATATATATTTTTTCGCTGACGTTCCTAAATCTTTAAGAAAAAGATATTTCCAGCTGCTGGAAAGAGCTGGGGTTATGTTTACAGTGCGTGTAACTTAAACAAGAGTGCACTTGTGCATGTCACTAAATAGGCAAGTGGTGTTTCTGCCGTAGTATGACAGGTGTTAGTTTTATTGTCCGTTTCCATTCACAGTAGGGCTTCTATGTTTGTGTTTTTTAGCCCAAGTAAGACAAAACAAACCAGTCAGATGTTTAGCTTTAAAAAAATGTAACCCTCTTTTGAGGCAATAAAGACTTGAAAACATCAGGCTAATGTCCTTAAATAACCATCGGCATGGAGTACCCCCACTCCACCCCCGACAAGCCCACCTTTATTAACAGCCCACTCACATGACCTTGTTTTTTTGTATAAAGGAATGTGGAAGTGTGCTAAGCCTTGTGGGACTGCAAGCACTGACAAAATATCCTCAGATATTGGTTTTCCATGACAAGCTTAATGAAGTAAATCCGAGCCATTTAGACATGTTGTCTCGAGGATCCCGGAAGGCTGGTATCACTGATGTGTTTTTAACTTTGACATCAAAGGGCCAGAACAAAACAAAAAAAAATGTCATCAAAACAGTGTCATTTAGGGTCAGGGCCAGACCCACTTTGAAAGAGGGAGAAACAACATGCACACCCACAATGACATCAGCAGATCCAACATAAACAGCAGGACATAAAAGGTCATGTGCATTGCATAAGCTCTCATGTTTAACTCCAAAAGAATACGAAAACATACAGAATGACACAGGAGAATAACTGAGGTGCCGATCACTCGCATAAACAAAAATGGACAAGCATTCGCTTTGAAATCATGACCACTGGACTTTGAGTATGTATGATTTCTTCGGACACTATTACAGACGTGATATAACAACTGCATAAAAATTATATATAACAATTTAAAAATCGTCCATGTGACATCAGTGGTTCAACTGTAATGTTATAAAGCTATGAGAATACTTTCTATGCACAAAGAAAACAAAAATAACAATTTCTTCTTTTCCGTGTCAATCTTCGACGTGCATTCACAATCTCTTAGTTCTAATAAGTAAGGCTGGGCAAAAAAACTGCAAGACATCCTCCCTACTGAAATCTTCAGACATGTTCACAAAAACTGTTTTATGTAAGGTATGCATCTTCCTCTGCTTGAAAACAAAGCACATACATTAGAACGCCATCTTCTGCATTAGCAGCACCACACGCATACATGGTGTTACTCTTGTAGATGCCCGTCGAAGACTGACGAGAAGAAATAGTTGAATAAAGTTGTTATTTTTGTTTTCTTTGCACACAAAAAGTATTCTCATAGCTTCGTAACATTGTAGTTGAACCACTGATGTCACATGGACTATTTTAACAATGCCCTCACTACCTTTCTGAGCCATGAATGTGGTAATTTTGTTGCTGTCTCAGGGTCAGAAAGCTCTCGGATTTCATCAAAAATGACTTAATTTATGCTCTGAAGATGAACGAAGGTCTTACGGGTTTGGAATGACATGAGGGTGAGTAATTAATGACAGAATTTTCATTTTTGGGTGAACTATCCCTTTAATTTGCCAAAGAAAGTTAAAAGTATGATGCATGCAGCACTCACATTTATTTTTAGTCTTTGAGGGGTGAAAGTTTAGCCGGATAACATGGCAGGTTAGCCCCTGCTGGTAGATGTTGTAATTACAGCATCTTGACCCAGAACGCAATGTATTATAACTTAGAAACGTGCAGTATATATTGCTAACATTTCATATATAGTATAGTAAGTATAGTACATTTTTATTGGTAGGCGATTTGCTTTTGGAGGCTTTCAAAAGCATGAATTAGACATTTTTTACTTGTTTGTTGACTTTCACACCAAAGCCCAGGATAATCGCTAGTGAGAGGTTTGGGATTGTCTGCTTTCTTGCGGGAATATCAACCAGTAAGTGTTGTCTGACATCATGCTGTTGTAGTCACATGAAATTTTTGGTTTAATTGCATACCTCCAGGAGGTCCTGTGCTAGCAAAATGTCCAGTGAGATGAATAAGTATGCAAACAGATAACTTTATCTAGATATTACAGACTCCAACCAAGGCTTGTTGAAAAAGTCATAAATGTATCAGAAATGTGTCGTGTCACTTTCAAAGTGAATGTCCAGTGAGTTGTGCTAAAAATTTGTTTTTATTTTGTCAGTAACTGTTGATTTCAACAGTATTTCTTTCTCTACTATGGAAGTCAATGCCTACCAGAAACTGTTTGGTTACCAACATTCTTCAAAATATTGTTTGTTTTCAGCAGAACAAAAAAAAAAGGAAAAAGGATTAGTTTAAAGGATTAGTTCACTCCAGAATTAAAAATTTCTGATATCTTACTCATCCTCATGTCATCCAAGACGTTTATTTCTTTCCTTCTTCAGTCAAAAGGAAATTAAGGTTTTTGGGGAAAACATTCCAGGATTTTTCTCCGTATAATGGACTTCAGTGGGGATCAGCATGTTGAAGGTCCAAACTGCAGTTTCAGTGCAGCTTTAAAGGGTTCTACATGATCCCAGCCAAGGAATAAGGGTCTAATTTAGTGAAACGATTGGTTATTTTCTAAAATAAATGAAAATTTATATACTTTCTTACCACAAATGCTTGTCTTGCACTAGCTGTGTCCACGACTTTATACATTACATAGTCGCATTGTAAAGGTCACACGTGACGTACGGTGTTTACAAAGTGAATGTGCAAAGAAAATCAAATACCCTTTACAAAAAAAGGTAATACAACAAAGATTTTGAAATTGGAGGAGAATATGAGATGGATTTTTTGCCCTATCCTACCTTTTTGAATCGAACTACACAGACGAATAACTAACCGAGCGTGATCTTTCCAACGTGATTATGTAATGCATGAAGTCACGGACACGAATCGCAGTACAAGATGTCTATTTGTGGTTAAAAAGTATATAAATTGTTCTTTTTTCAAGAAAATGACCAATGGATTCACTAGTTAAGACTATGTGACCGGAGTGTAGTGCGGAGTGGAGTGGTGTGATTTTGAACAGAGCGAGAAGCAGATTTTTTCAGAGTCGGAGCGTCGTGATTTTCACTCGCTCCAAGAGTCCTCCACAACCGCTCCATCACAACTACAATTCATACCAACGGCCCATAATATGACTGCATATTTAGCAAGAATTCACATGTTAAACATATTATTTAGCTACCTTGATACAGATGGATCACTCAAATCAGAAAGAATGTGAAGGTTATAATGGCGGTAATGGGCGTGAGTGGGAAGTTTAGGAGGATAGTTTTCAAGGAATTTGTTTGTTTCTTTTAGATGCTGAATATTTTTGGGTAAAAGCATGATTTAATTGGTACAACACCTATTGACACATGTAGTCACTCTCTCAATAATTAATTAAAAAAAAATGTAATCTTACAGTGCTACTTCATCTTCGTCTCATAAAAAGACATACCTCTGGGTAGTTTTCTGCAGCACTGTTTTTATGTTCAGTTTCAAAGAGAAGTGTCCACTGAGTGGAGCTAAAACAGAGGTTCAATAAGTGAATATAGGTTTTTATTACGTTAGGTACGTATTGCTCTGTTTTTGTAACGTTGTGGAGGTTCAGAGTTCAAATATCCGGGGACTGTTGCGTGAAGTTAATGCTTTATCGTGTTGGAAATATGACCTACACCAAACCCAACCCTAAACCTACCCGATAGTGTTGACAAATGCAAAACTGATATAAGAACGCATTTGTTGATGCAAACGTGCTATTTGAATCTTCCGTGTGTGCGGATTTGAACTGTTTTGTCAAACTGTGGTTACACGGGATTCGCACCAGAGCTTTTCACCTCTCAAGTACATCTCCCTACTGCGTGAGCTACCGGAAAAAAGTTTGCACACTAGTGTTCCAATAAGCCATGAAATAACTCTCCTAGTATTTTACTTTATTGTAATATATGTTATGTGATATTTCAAAACATACTGAAATACTTTACCTGTAAATTTCCTCTGAGTGAAGGCAGAGTGGTGTTCCTGATCAGTTGAGTGAGGAGTGGTGCGGGGAGTGGGAAATGGTGAACCCGGAGCGGAGCTGGAGCGTAGTGATTATTGAATGATTATTGAATTTGGGAAATTGTTGCCACTCCACTCCGCTCACATAAGATTAAGACCCTTTTCCTCGGCTGGGATCGTGCAGAGCTCTTTAAAACTGCATTGAAACTGCAATTTGGACCTTCAACCCGTTGATCCCTATTGAAGTCCACTATATGGAGAAAAATCCTGGAATGTTTTCCCCTAAAACCTTATTTTCTCTCGATCTGAAGAAATAAAGACACAAACATCTTGGATGACATGAGGGTGAGTAAATTATCAGTAAATTTTAATTCAGAAGTGAACTAATCCTTTAAGAATCCATACCACTTTAGCTTGCTTCTATCCACCTGATTTTTAAAAACATAAGTAAGCCTTTTTCTGGTCAGATTCATTAGGGAAACAATTCATATAATGAAAAGAATAACAAAGTGCAGCAAATGGTAAAACTGTTTGGACTGCAAACCAGTGTGTTCATAATTAAGGTAATATATTAAAATATTATGGTAGGACACACCAGTTTGCAAAATCGAGCAGCAAAACAAGCTGTTCTGTACAGCAACAAATACCGGAAGCGGATGAGGCCGGAAGCACATAAAATTTACAAATGGCTGCGCCCACTCTTACGGGAAAAATAGGGAAGATAAGTCTATGAACTCTTACTGTGACATGTTGCACTGGACTATGAGCACTTTGCACTACAAGTGCAAAAACCAGGTGAGCTACTGAGCAAGTTTATGATGTTTATGATGTATGATGAAAAAAGCCCACCAATGGCTTTTCTGACATAGTGAGCTTGATTAGCAGCTCGCCTGGTTCTTGCACTTGTCATGTAATGCTGACATTAAAATGCATTAGTTTGCACGGTGATTTTGAGATCAGATCATAGGAACTGCAAGGAACTGTCTTTATTTAACCATTACCCGGTGTAATGGCCACGACGCGGACACCTCGGGTGTGCATTATTTTCATAGAATTCAACACCCGTCAATTATTCCACTTATACTACAGTTACCACACCCCAAGACATCCATCAGATGATATGTTTCTCAAGGCATTAGTCCGTTTTTTTCCCCTTAAAACGCTATTGTGAGTGGGATTAATTTCTTACACATCTCATCCAATGCAATAATGATGTTTAGACAGACAGACAAGCAGACAGACCTAAAGAGAGAGAGAGAGAGAGTCTTTGCATCTCTCATACGTGATTGGCGTCAGTGTTTCTAATAGTGACATTTTAAGTTCATTTTCTTCACGAACAGCGCCGTTGTTCCCTCGCTTGTGAGAAATGTCATTAAGTTTTTAAGTAATCAGCGCTAACAACATTAGCGGGTATGCTAACATGTGCGCAAACTATATGTGCATCTGTAAGGGAGAGAGAGTGGAAATATGTGCTTTCCATACATAATAAAATGTAATTTTGTGACAAAAACATGTAACTAATCTGTCATTTTTATCCTACTGTTTACTGTATTTACTTGTTTAGCCAGTGTTGTTGTGGGGTTTGGTTATTTTGCTGTTTTAGGCTGTTTTGAAATAAGTGAAATCATGTGGCGAAGTGATATAGACATGTAATGCGGTCAAGAGCTGCCTGGAACTACGTTCGCCGTGCGTTTCCCTGAAAATAATGCACACCTTCAGAACGTTCGTCAGCCAATCAGATTCAAGCATTCGACCGCCCGTAGTATAATAACCATTAGCCTGCCCCATCATCAGAATTTGTGTAAAGAGGAATAAATATGGTTGTTCACTGCAACCAGTGCTCATTTCAGCTGGAAACTGCAGTAAATTGTATGTAAAGTATTTTTGTAGTTTTGAAAACATTAAAAAAAACACTTCTTCCAATGAGCATTTGATGTGTTTATCTCTTTAGTTCCAGTGCATTACAATGGTATAAAAAGAAACACTGTTGTTTGAGAATTAACGATCTTGTTTCACGATTGTGTGACATGATAAACTGCACCTCCATCTGTACTATATATAGCATTTCATGTTCACTCTATCATAGAGGTTAAGTAAGGTAATGTGAGTGAAAACATTTTTCCGATTCCTGCGACTTAAAAGCATGATTGTGGAATGTTCTTTAGGGTCAGGCATGGCTAGAGATGATAATCTAGTGATTAGTGCATCTTAAATCCTTCCAGATGTCTATGGAACACACATATGAAGCAATCACAGTTTAGTCTGAGACCTGAGCCTCACTGTACGTACCATCCGAACTGAAATGTGAGATGAAAGAAGTGACACACATACATAAACTCACGTGTACACACAGTCTGTCACACACTCTCCACCTTTCACCCACATTGTCCACCAAGAGTTGAATGAAATGTTCGCTGGTTATGAATACATGACTTTGGATCAGAAATATCATAGATGATTGTGGGTGTGACCACACATGTTTGTTGTTTAAAGAAGCAGCTGCTCTGGTGCCAGAACTCCTGTCACAGCGTGCATTTCCATCAATTCTCATACAAGCCTTTATTCCCGAGATGTACACACACATATAGGATGACTCTTACCTCGCTGGACGCGAAGAATTTCTTTCTTTGTTTGGTGGTTAATGTTACACACTCCTTGCACTTCAGGAAATCATTGTGGTCTGTAAGTAAGCGACAGTTTGACTCCATTATCGGTTTGGATGTAGTGCATGTTTGTGGTCATGTGTGCATAATGCACAGAAGTCGAAGTGTCAAAATGATTTTGTGGCATGTGTGTGTGCGCAAATGTGTGTGGGAAAACTTTCTCGAATGCGCTCTCATGCGCAGGCCTCCATTGTGTGTGGCTTCCTCTGGCTCGTCTCTCCAGCCAGCATGGAAATGGCCAAACGAGAGGTGTTTATTTGGCCAACGGTAAAGTCCAGGCATATCTAACATTCATTTATATACATTCACTCACACACACACTTTCATTTGCAGGAGTGCGTCTGTGTCAATTCAAGCTGGGCAATCCCACATTTCTTGGATACAACAAATGTGATTGTGTCTTCACCTTTAACAGCAGAGATGGACAGATTTTTGGCAGTTGTTGTAATGCTAGATTAACATTTGACTTCTTTACCATCTGTTGCAGATCACTTGTTAAACCTGACAGGATTATAGTAACCTGCAGTACAATACAATGATGCTGACACGTCAGAGTCGAGCCACTCCTGTGGGATGCATGTTTTATGACGCAGGGTGAATGTAATCTGCAGATGTACAATTTGGGGTTGGTAAGATTTTATGTAATATTGTGTAATACAAGTAATATTATGAAATACTATTAAATTATTTATTTATTTATTTATAATATACTCCAGTCTTCAGTGTCACATGATCAAGAAACATTTTTTTATTATCAATGTGTATAACAGTTGTTTTTAAACTTCCTTGGAATACACACACACACACACGCACACACACACATATACATACATGTCGTTTGTAATACTCCCCTGAATGAAAGTATTTCTTTCAAGAAAATAATAATAATAATAATAATTATAATCATCAGCATCAGCATCAGCATCATCATCATCATCATGGATTGGAGATGGATTTAGGTATAGTAAAATGTGACATTAGTAAAAGGAGAGGAAAAAAGAAAAAGAAGACAAAATTGGCAAACCAGAGCTTAAAAAATGGGGGGGAGGGGAATTAATTAATTAATAATTGAATCTAAAGGACACTGACATTTAAATTAGATTTTTTAATAATTAAATAAAATTTACATTTTAAATTAAATACATTTTTAAATTAATATAAAACATGGAATGTGACGAACATTTTATATATGGATAAAAAATCCGTCCTTACTAAATAAATCCAGGAAAGAAATAATAATAATAACTATTATAACATTTTTAGTATTTTCTGCAGTGTTTTTTTAGGATTTAAATGTGGTATTAATAAACGAATAATAAGAAGAAAAAGTTGGTTCAAAAATAGGGGGAAATAAATAAATAATAATAAAATGATTACATTAATGAATTTGTGTGTGTGTGTGTGACCCTGGACCATAAACCCCAGTCATAAGTAGCACAGGTATATTTGTAACAATAGCCAACAATACATTGTATGGGTCAAAATGATCAATTTTTCTTTTATGCCAAAAAATCATTAGGATATTAAGTAAAGATCATATTCCATGAAGATATTTTGTACATTTCCAATCGTAAATAAATAAATATTTCAAAACCTAATTGTTGATTAGTAATATGCATTGCTAAGAACTTCATTTGGACAATTTTAAAGATGATTTTTTCAATATTTTGGATTTTTTTGCACCCTCAGATTCCAGATTTTCAAATAGTTGTATCTCGGCCAAATGTTGTCATATCCTAACAAACCATACATCAATGGAAAGCACTAATGACAAGTTTTGTGGTCCAGGATCATATATATATATATATATATATATATATATAGATAGATAGATAGATAGATAGATATACTTTCTTTTTTTTTTTTTTTCCAGAAATTTGCAAGTACATCAATAAAGAATAACTGTAATATGTGGGAAAGATAGGGAATAAAATCATGAAATCTACTAAATCTAATAAATTCCATATTACATATAAAATCTTTCCCACGTTTTACAGTCATTCTGTATTAATCTCTTTGTTAAAAGGCAGAAAAAGGCAAATTAAATTTAAAATGTAACCTTTCAACAAACTAATTTCTGAACTATAGTGATCAAGAGTCACCAATTTAACCAATTACAAAAACACCTCCCTCCTGTTAGCAAGCTACAGTATAAAGAATGCCACTTCTTAACGTTTACAGCAGTGAACCTCATAAAACATTCCTTTGATGACAATGACCTCATAGTTCTCTGATTGTTCCTTATAACCTGCCTCAGTAAAATCTTACAACTAAAAGTCTTATAGCTAATACTTAAATGTAATTATTATACCGGTGAGTCATGTTTTTTGTTGGTGGCAGCAAAGTGGATTGATGATCTGCCAAAAGCCCATTACATGGCGACCTGCTGTGCAGAACTCATCATATTTTGAAATGAATGGTGGAGTCTGTTTCGCTGCTATTTTGGTGTCTTTCATGTTGCCAAGTTTGAGCTTGTTAATCCGTGCAACTGAGTTTCATTGTTTGAGGGTGTGATTGATGATGCAGATTGCACTTTCCAACAAGGAGACATTGCCGAAAGCCTTCATTGTATTTTTGAGAACAAACTGAACCGGAACGTGTGGCACAATTCACAAAAAGAGTAGAAGGCCTGGAACTTGTGAAAAAATTAAAAGACATGAATGAAAAGAAAAGGTGTGTGTGTGTGAGTGTGTGAGAGACAGAGAGAGAGAGGAAAGATTTTTATTTTTTTCTTGGTTATGCAAATATTAAGGAAACATTCAGTTTTATTATTTTGCAACTACTATGGGACATTAGTTTTATTAATTTTATATTTTCCTGAACAGTCTGAAACAAGTTGTAACCTTGTAACAACAGGTTAGACAAACAACCAACATTTAAAGGGGACATCAGATCCAAAATTCACTCTGATACTATCTCAAAATATTTTCACTCTTAGCTATTTGTACGTTCTCCACCATTTTCTCTGCTCTCGAGCAGCCGTGGCAACAACGTCTCGTAAGCAATGCAGGTGTTTTGAATGTAAAAGTGAACATAAGAGTCTTCATTTTCTCCTGGCATCAGAGCCACTGAGGATGCGGTGGATTAGTTTTGTTTTTTAAGGTAATACGCCACCAAATATACAAAAATGGAAGAGAGGGGTGGAGTCAGCAGTATCATTTAAGAGACACACACTGAAATGAGTCCCTGTGAACAGAGCTGTTTTTTAAAAGGTAAAAAGATGTCATTTTTACATGACCATTGCAGAATTTTAATCTAAGTATGTTGCAGACATTTCATTAAGATCCTAAAAAAATCATACCAACTTATGGATAATGGGCATCCGATGTACCCTTTAAGGGGAAAAAATAGTTCCATGAATGTGTAAATAGTGTTTTTTGTGAAAATATTTTGAGAACTTTATTAAAGACAAGGTAACCTTGAATTAACATTCTATTAATGTTACTATGGAAGAACAATTTGTCCAGAACCCTGATCTATGTGATTTGTTTCCCCAAAATAAAATAAAATAATAAAAAACAATCTGCCACCTGATATTGAGCTTCAAAGATTTGCTTTCTATACATTTTGTACATAGAATCTGTTTTCTAAATTAAAAGTCCCAAAATGTACATAACTTACATTATGTGACTTACATCACATTATGTAAATAAGTCACAGAATAAGAATATGTCAATTCTGACAATAATGTCAGATAAAACCTTATAATTCCAAGGTGATAAATTATAATCCAAAAAGAATAAAAGAATTGATAACGGTTGCAAAATCTAGTTTAAACTGAGAGAGTTCGAAATTACGTTTTTGTTATTGACAAACTTTACATTTTCCATACATTTAAGAAAAACAGTTGTTTGATTAGCACTAACCTTGTATCAGGGTTGAAGTGTTGAAGAGTTCGAGCAATACTTATGTAACTAAAAAAAATATTTATTGCAATTAAATGCATATCAGTTCAGTAAAGTTTAACATTGTATCATATGTAACCCTGGGCCACAAAACCAGTCTTAAAGGAGAAGTCCACTTCCTGAACAACAATTTACAGATAATGTACTCACCCCCTTGTCATCCAATGTCGTTCATGTCTTTCTTTTTTCAGTCGTAAAGAAATTGTGTTTCTTGAGGAAAACATTTCAGCATTTTTCTCCATGTAATGGACTGATATGGTGCCTCAAGTTTGAACTTCCAAAATGCAGTTTAAATGCGGCTTCAAACGATCCCAAATGCAGTTGTACATGATCCCAGCTGAGGAAGAATGGTCTTATCTAGCAAAACAATCAGTTATTTTCATTAAAAAATACAACTGAAATACTTTTTAATCTCAAACGCTCGTCTTGTCCTGCTCTTCCTGAACTCTGTGTATTCTGGCTCAAGACAGTTAGGGTATGTCGATAAAACTCTGATTGTATTTTCTTCCTCAACTTCAAAAATCATTTCAAAATCATCCTACATCGCTGCAGAAGTACTGACCCAGTATTTGCAAAGTGAACATGCAAAATAGATCAAACACCCGTAACAAAGAAGGTAAAACAGTGATATAGGACGATTTTGAAGTTGAGGGAGAAAATACGATCAGAGTTTTTCGACATAGCCTAACTGTACCCTAATTCAGGGCACTATATCAAAAAATATAATTTCTTTATGACTGAAGAAAGAAAGACATGAACATCTTGGATGACAATGGGGTGAGTACATTATCTGTAAAATTGATGTTCTGGAAGTGAACTTGTATAGGTCAAAATTATAGATTTTTTGACAAAAATCATTAAAGGGGTCAAGGATGCTAAGTTCACTTTTACATGTTGTTTGAACATTAATGTGTGATGGCAGTGTATGTACAAATGTACCCTATAATGATAAAAATCCATGCAGTGGTTTTTAATTAATTTGTAAAAATAATATCCCCTTTTTCAAATCGAGCCATTCTCAGATGCCTGTCGTTGTGGCATCAAACCAACAGAGGCCGCTCCCACGATAGTTGATTGACATGAGCTCTTACCTCAGATCAGCTGTAACAGTCCGCCCTCTTCGTTTCGATGCTGGAGCAGGGATGTAAATTAGACAAGAACATCTCTGATTGCTCGATTGAGGTGTTGTGTTGCTGGATGTAATAATGAACATAGTGGTCGTCATTTACTCCCGACATATAAGACACTGAAGAAGCAGTAGATTGCATTTGTTTGTGAAGGGAATGCACCTCCCGATCTACATATATCCGTCTATGTTCGCGCGAATCATTCATGATCCAGCTTCACTTACAGTAGAAGTGAGTTTAAGGGCTTTTTATGAATCTTTGCATTCGCCTTTCCTAATAATGTGCTAGTTAGCAAGTCTAGCGGCTAAACACAGCTAAAGTAAACAGGCTCGTCTCTCCACAGAGAGGAGAGAGGGGCGGGGCGAACAGAGCTCATTTGCATTTAAAGCAGCCTCAACCAGAATGAGATGATTTTTGCAGAGCTGATTTTGGCAAGGTAAAAAGGGTGTTGTTTTACACAACCATTGAGAATTTTTAACCAAAGTATATTATAGACTTTTCATTAAGACCCTAAAGAATCATATCAACTTGTGGAAAACGGGCATCCCCTGACCCCTTTAAGTAAAGATCAAATACTGTCCTGTTCTAACAAAAAATACATCAAAGGAAAGCTTTCAGATGATGTATAAATCTCAATTTCAAACAAATTTACCCTTATGACTGGTTTTGTGGTCCAGGGTTACATATTAATGGTTGGATTCAGTCCAAAAAAAAAAATCAACATAGGCCAAAATTACCTAGGCCTAAATCTATATGTTATGTTAGGTAGAAGTTAATCAACCTACCAAATAGCAACATATGAAAACACATGTATTATGCAAAGAACACGTGTTCAATATTTCAGCAGTGATTCATCCGAACACTAATTACCACAATCAGCGCTTGACACTTTTATTAGTGTGTGTGTTTTTTATGATCTTACAACAGAGCCTTGCGTAAAAATCAAAACAGAGTAAACACACTTTTATCAGTGCACACAGACCATCAGAAATGGGCAGCTCTGGGTCCACCGCTGGATCCTCTTATCAGATATGCTGTCTGAACCGAGTAGCCTTGTACTGTATGCCTGAAAGCTGTGTGTGTTTTGTCACGATTTTTCAGTTGGCTAACTCAAAGTGGAAATTGATCATTAGCCACATGCTGATCTGAGGCCATCTTATCCAATCAAGTAGCTGCGTCGTTGTGATCTCAACGGCAGATGGGTTTGAAGAGTGCAAGCTGATGACCTGTTAGCGCTGCTGTTTATCTTGGTATGTCAGCCATAAAAAAAACTTCATGAGTCATTTCCTCCCCGCAGGTAATAAACACTCCTACGCCTTACTCATCAGCATGTACACAAAGTACACACACATCTTCATTTAGCAGGAAACGTTTACAGTTTCCAGTAAGAGGGGACCGACGGTTAAAAAGGGGGAAAAGACAAGTTCTGGCAGGGTGGTTTGATGGGAGGAAAAATAGGAGTGAGCGAGAGCATCTTCGTACCAAAGTCATTGTGAGCGCTCATGTGCTGGAGGGCAGAGATTATCATTTGAGAAATGAGGAAAGGAATGGGCTTGGTTGAGAACTGGAAAAGCAAGCCCAGGCCTGATCTGACACCGCTACAGTATGTAAGCTACAGGACAGGCTGGAGATTTTCCATAAGCAAAGCTCCTTGGTAACTCACAATAGGTTCAGTGGGCAGGGCCAGTTATTCCATTGCATTCACTCCTGCGTATGGGCACAGGTAATTCAACAGGGATAGTTCACACACACACACACACACACACACACACACACACACACTCACACAAAAAATATTCTGTCATCAGTTTCTCACCCTCATGCTGTTTCAAACCCCTATCGCTTTCTTTCTTCCTTGGAACGCTAATGGAGATGTTAGAATTGATCTGCTCGTTTCCATAGAAAAAAGGTAAATAGGGACAGGTGCTGAAAGGAAAATAAACATTGTCTAAAAATATAATTCTTTATCCAAGTGTAAAATATGTTGGTCTAGTGCTTAAAGGGACAGTTCACCCAAAAATAGAAACTCATCATTTACTCACTTGAGTGTTGTTCCAAACCTGTATGAGTTTCTTTTTTCTCAAGCATAAAAGACATTTTGATTAATGTGTGTAATCAAACAGTTGACGGTAGCCATTGACTACTTGTGGAAGAACGTACAATGGACGTCAATGGCTACCGTCAGCTGCTTGGTTACTCTCATTCTACAAAAATATCTTCTTTTGTGTTTAACAGAAGAAAGAAACTCATACAGGTTTGGAACAAATGAAGGGCGAGTAAATGATGACAGAGTTTCCATTTTGGGTAGACTATCCCTTTAAGTTGTGCAAGATAACTTACATTCATTACAAAAAAAGGTCAGATTTATGAAAATGATCTTTGATGTGGAAAAGTGCTTAGCGCTTCCTCTGGCATATGCTCTTTTCCTTGTGGTAGAAAGTCGGAGTACTGCGGGAATTTGGAAATCTTAGCAATTCTCGTTGCTCAAGTAAAGGATTTGGACACTTACAGGTGCCCTTTTATATGCTAATGACATTAATTGCTAACAACGCTTACAAGGCGGAGATCTGAAACCATTCAACTGTGCACAGATTCAGGATCATTTGTGATTTATAGATTTTAACATCTGGAACAGAGGTACTGCATGTTTTTGTGCATGTTCTTTTCCCTGAATCACACGTATGTACATTTGAGAAATGATCTTAGATCAAATGTGGGATGGTTTCTCATTTTATAAATTATAAATTATTTTAAATTCTCTTTAAACACAGTTCTGTTACATGTTCTTACAACGTTTCATCTAATTTAATGTTAGTTAGATGTGTTCATTACCTGTCTAGATTTCTTGAAATATACTAAAAAATGGTTTGCCTTTTTATATCTTTCATTGCCATTATATTATTCACGCTGGCTCGTTCGGTTTATATTTCACACTTCATAAATGTGACGCTATTTCTGGTAAGGGAGCATAGTGAGCACTGATGCTCCCTAGAATTTGCGATGCATTATGGGATTTCCTGATTAAGACAGCCCTTAAAATGGCCGACCCCCTGATCAGTGCCCTGACTACCGTACAAGGGAGCTGATTGAGTTCTCAGCATGACCCAAGGAATAAGACCAGTTTAAATAGGCTAATGCAAGCAAAAGTTATTAGCATTTTTGAAATTTTATTATTAATGGGTAATGAATGGTTTATTACTTTTGACCAATAGGTGGCACTGTTACCAAGTTGATGTGGTGTGGTCAGTGTGAGGTGACAATGGCACACCCAGTTTGGTGTCAATATATCAAAGCTTTGCAGAGATACAGCCTCGGACGCAGTTTGGCATGGTTCCAGTAAATTCGTTGATGCGCACGATCCACATGAAATCCATACCTTTTTTCCAGCATGGTCTAAAGATGATCTGAGCCAAATTTTGTGAAAATTGGACCAACGGTCTAGGAGGAGTTCGAAAAAGTATGTTTTCAATATAAATCAAAATGGTGGACAGGAAGTTTGACTATGCCAAAATCGGTATCAATGTTCTCGGCATGACCCAAAGAATATATTGAGACCAGTTTCATTAAAATAGGCTAACATACTCAAAAGTTATTAGCATTTTTGCAAATTTCCTTATAACTTTTAACCACAAGGTGGCATTGCCACAAAGCTTTTTGAGTACCATCGGAGCATGATGCCGTAGACACGGTGAGTTTCGTAATGATTAGGCAATATATTCGTAAAATATAGCATTTGATAACAAAATTCAAAATGGGCGACAAACAAAATGGCTGACATGGGAAAATTGGGGATGGTTCGACTCGGCATGCTCCATCGAATCTAAAGAGCCCAGTTTTGTGATTTGTGGCCAAACCATTCAGAAGTTATAATCGAACGTAGCCATTTTTCATATTTCCTGACCACTAGGTGGTGCTGCTCCGAAACTATGCAGGTAGCCTCAGGTCATGCTTGATATAACACACACCAGGTTTGGTCTCAATACACCAAACTGTTGTGGAGACATAGTCTCACATCCATTTTTGTGTGCTCTTCGTAGAATTTGTTAACATGTTATTTGGTAAAACGGTTTGACTAATTATCTTAAATACTATAACGTTTTGCCAGTATGGTCTGAAGATGATCTGAGCCAATTTGGGCGAAAATCAGACAAAACATCTAGGATGAGTTCGAAAAAGTAGGTTTCGAACTATTAAAAATAGTGAAAAAACTAAACCTAAAACAAAATCTTAAAATTTTGGTGTTCATTCGACAAGGATTCGGAGGCAAAATTTCATTCTAGACCTTACGGTTCAACAGCTGTTAGCATAAACATGAGTGAAAATTTGGTGGCGCTAGAGAGTTTGAGTAAGAGACTCCAATCTTGCTGTAGTTAATGTTGAGACCGTCCACTATCTGTGTGCCAAATTTCATAACTTTTTTCCGCAAATGATTCTATGGGCTGCCGTAGACTCAAGAGCAGAAGAAACAGAAAAAGAATAATAAGAAGAAATCTAACAGATACAAGACGTGCCTTCACACCATTGGTGCTTGGCCCCTAATTATGTAGTATGCATATCAGACCAGTATGATGTGGTGCTGTAATAATTTTTTTTTTACGTATATAGCTAAATGCGTCTCTGTGTGGACAGGTCCTAATAGAGATGGACGTTCTAAACACCAGCTCCTGTGTCAGCAGCACCACATTCATGTGTTCTGTAAGTTTTAAATCTCATTTCAAGTTTTTTTTTATGCTCATTCAATTATAGCACATCAAGATTGCATTACAAAAATTGAATTTGAAGGTTAAACAGATTCTGCAGTCATATGATGTCTGTGTTGTTGGGTATGGAAGGATGGTTTATAGTACAAGATGCAGGGTAATGTCAGGTTGACACTATGTAAAGTTAAGAGTGACATTTGACCTCAGCAGGCCATAATAACCAGTAGATATGTTGACGAGCAAAGGTCATGCTGAAAGGTCCATCCATCCTGACACCCTGATGTGACTGTGTATATGTAAGTTTCTCTCTCATAAACAGTATTTGCTAGTTGTATCCGGCAGTACGATGTGTCACATCCTGTCTATTTGCTGCTTACACATGCCAGCCTGATAAGACTTCTTTGTTTTCCCCTGTTCCCCAAAATGCTTCGGAATGGGTACATCCTGTATATGAAAAACGCAGCTCCCGGTCGGAAAGCCGTGGAAATGTGCAGAAAAGAGAAGTGGGACAATAGGCCGGATCTACGGCAGTTCCTAAAGCCTCGATGTTCTGAAGCGCTGCTGTTTATTTCACACATTAATCTAATGCAAATACCCAGGCAGGAACACATGGATTTGTGTGGGAGAGGAAAATGCTTTTCCATTAGTCTCAATAAAATAAAATAAAATTAAATTGAAAAGAAGACATAGATTTTTGTGGGAGAGGAAACTGGTTTTCCATCAGCCTCAATAAAATAAAATAAAATGAAAAATTAAATTAAATTAAAAAAAGAAGACATGGAGTTTTGTAGAAGAGGTTTTCTACCATTTAAAATAAAATAAAATATGTACAATAAATTAAACGTATAGTGAATAGAACATTTAAAATAAAATAAAATTAATTAATTAAAAAGAAAAACATGTGTGGTTTCGTCTCAACAGTTTAGCTTAATAAAATAAAATATCAGACATGAATGTGGTTTCATCTCAAGTCTGCTCAATAAAATAAAATAAAAATGTACAATAAAACGTCAAGATAAAAAAAAATAAAAACAAAAAATAAAATAGGAAGACATGGAGTTTTGTGGAAGAGGTTTTCAGTAAGAGGAACCTTGTTTTCCACCAGTCAAACTAAAATAAAATAAAATATTAAATTATATTAAATTTAATTTAATTTAAAAAAGAAGACATGTATGGTCCCGTCTCAACTCAGCTTAGCTCAATAAAATAAAAATAAATAAAAATAAATAAAATGTACAATAAATAAAACATGTAAAATAAAATAAAAAAAATAAAATAGGAAGACATGCACTTTTGTGGAAGAGGAAACTGGTCTCTAAAATAAAATAAAATTAAATATGTACAATAAATTAAACATGTATAATGAATAAAACATTTAAAATAAAATAAAATAAAATAAAATAAAATAATAAATTCAATTATTAAATTAAAGAGAAAAACATGTATCTGGTTTCGTCTCAACAGTTTAGCTCAATAAAATAAAATAACAGACATGAATGTGGTTTCATCTCAAGTCTGCTCAGTAAAATAAAATAAAATAAAAATGTACAATAAAACGTCAAGATAAAATAAATAAAAGAAAATAAATAAAAAGAATAATAAAATAAAATAAAATAAAATAATAAAATAGGAAGACATGGAGTTTTGTGGAAGAGGTTTTCAGTATATAATATATTTAATAAATATAATATATACAATATATATATAATAATATATAAAAATAAATATATTTTATTTAATTTAATTTTAAAAAGAAGACATGTATGTGGTCCCGTCTTAACTCAACTTAGCTCAATAAAATAAAAAATAAATAAAATAAAATGTACAATAAATAAAACATGTAAAATAAAATAAAATAAAACAGGAAGACATGGAGTTTTGTGGAAGAGGAAACTGGTTTTCCATCAATCTCTGTAAAATAAAATAAAAACAAAAAATAAAATAGGAAGACATGGACTTTTGTGAAAGAGGTTTTCAACCTGGTTTTCCACCAGTCAAACTAAACTAAAATAAAATATTAAATTATATTAAATTTAATTTAATAAAAAAAAGACATGTATGTGGTCCCGTCTCAACTCAACTTCGCTCAATAAAATATAAATAAATAAATAAAAATAAATAAAATGTACAATAAATAAAACGTAAAATAAATAAAATAAAATAAAACAGGAAAACACTGACTTTTGTAGAAGAGGATACTGATTTTCCATGAATCTCTTTGAAATAAAATAACTGAAAAATAAAATAAACATACTTTCTGAATATCATACAAACTGATATTCCATCAGTCAAAATTAAATTAAATTAAATTAAATTAAATTAAATTAAATTAAGTAAAAAAAAAAAAAAAAAAAAAACTCCACATGAGAAGATTAGAATCTTCCTTGTTTGCCCGAGTTGTTTTTCTCGAGTTCTACAATGTCATAACTCCCAGGTCATTCACTCTTACAATCAGTTCACAGATTGACGTCTTCTTATTCAAGGTCAAGGTCACGGCCACAACAACACAACCGCTGCAAACACCACGCAGAAGCCCCACATCATCTCTCATTGTTATTTTATTCCCGAACAGTGCAAACACAAGTATAAAAGATCTCAATATGAAATTTACATTCACATAGAACCATCGCAATAAATACATTGCAACCCCAAAAATAGCACAAATATTACAAATCATCAATAAAATACTCTTTTCGTTTTACTCTACAATATATTTAATACGTACAATAATTTTGACCCGTATCAAATATGAAAATATCTAATCGACATGAAAATCTATTCTATGATTTTTACTGTGCACACTTTATGCATTATTAAAGTTAATATATCATGTTCATAACAGCAGTTAAGTTAGGCCACTGTAGTCAAAATAGATCATATTAAGCCATATCAAATAGAACCATTTAGCTGTTTGGCTACATTTGTTGGATCATATAGAATCTGAAATATTCAGTGATACAATAAGCATTTTGGCATTTGGCATTCATTAAAGAAAAAAACAAAAATCCACACCTCGAATGAACAGCTCCTTACTTTACGTTAAGAAATACGCAAAATTCCGTATATGGTAAATAAAGCTAAATGCGGCAAAAATAGAATCAGAGAGAGCATTCCTGAATACGTAGCTTAACATGAATCAAACGTCGAGAAACAAAAAGGAGTAGCCCATTTGCGAGTCGGTGTTGAGCCCCACGTGCTTCGATCGGTCCGATGAGAGAAGAAAGTCGAAAGTCGAAACAAAACCGAAGTTGTGCTATAAAAGAACACAGTCTGATATGTTGTTGGCACATATTCAAAGAAATACACTTTCTCTAACAGACCCTGGATAAAAAGGCAGTCACTTCAAGAGCTCGACAAGGCGCCAATGCTACAAAACTCCCAGAAAGCTTTCCCCACAGCACCACGCATGGACCAGGTAAGCGAATACGCCGTCGGATAAACCAAAAAAAAGAAAGAAAGAAAGAAAAAGATGCTTCGTTTCATCAAGGCCATTATTCTGGGCTCATGCAGTGCTACGAAAGCATGTTTCGCAACATATCTTCGACACTTTTCACCCTTGGTTTTGTTTTTGCAGTAGGCATGCATTAGAGACACAAATCAGTTATCAAATAGAGCGACGTGACAGAATTACGGCATGCTGAGAGGGACATGCAGAACGGCATGCTTGAAGCCAAACTTCGTTCCCTAGGCATCATGGGAAAGCTATCGAAAGTACAGTAATAGCACATAAAGAAAATCAAAAATGAGGCCCGTGAGGCTTTCCAAACCAAGCGTTCGCATGCTCCGATGTTTAACCTAAGATCTAGAGAGCACATGACACATCCAGCACTAAAATATCATGCAACCGCGTGGATAAAGATCGTCCCGCAAGCACAGTGAGAGATGCTACCGTTGATAGGAGGATCTGAAAGCGAAGTGCCACTTAGAAAAAACCACCGACAAAATATATGTGGACTAAAGCCATCCGATCGCATACCGAAAGCCAATTTGGTTGCTTTTGGTGAGTCGTGTTGTCAGTGACAGCCTCGATTGTGCTGGCTTCTCGATTGTGTCGACGTTTATTGAACGCGACGGGATCGCTCGTCGTGTTATTACTGGAAAGGAAATCCCAGAGGGCAAAGGGCAGCAGCAGCAAGTGCATACAGATGTTTTGTCCAAGCACCAAGTGCGTACACACATCACATACAGGAAAACTGTGCTGATTCAACCCACGCAAAGTTAAACATTTACCCACGTCACAGACTCGACCGACTTTCTGTAAATGATTACAAAACAGCACAGCGTCGCGTTCTCTAGTAAATCATTGCAGTCTCTGATTCACTGCGGTTGTTTAGTATTTCTGCCTCCCTCTCTCTCGCTCTCTCGCTCTCTGCAACCGCAGACGAGCGCCTGAAAAGCAAAGAGCTGGGAATCTGCTATCAGGTCTGTAAACCTGTGACGTCTTCTTCATGTAAACAATTTATCCGAAGCAAATCTCAATATGAGGAACCATCTTTTCCTTTGTCCCTGTGGGAAAAACCCGACACGTGTTCCGCCGTCTGCCCTGACTCAGTCTCGTACAAAATACAGCGCTGTTTTAAACGAAACGTTTGGTCTTCACCTCTCACATGTTTGAAATATTCATCGCCGTGGCATCTCTTGCCATTTTCAGATGCAAGATAACACACACGCACACACACGCTCACACACGGTGGGTACGTGTCTCCTCGGCTGGTGTGAAGCTGCCTTTTGCAGTAGATCGCATGCTCCCGTTTAGGAGACCCTGATATCCTGTTGCTCGGGGAAGACTCGTTAAAACGCATACGTGCACACGGAAAGACATACATGCTTATTATGTACTTGCGTGAAGGGGGAGGGCCTTTCTCGGTTTGGCACGTCTCAGTGCAAAGACTGTCTTCCTACCTTGTGCTCGGTTTCCGTCCCTGCCTCTGATTTACTAATGCATCTGTTGATCGCCGTAGAGCCCGTCTTTTCTTGGCGATCACACCTCCATTTCCATGTCGACGGATACGGAGGGCAGGTACAGAATGCTGTTGTTTGGGGTGCTAACGTGCCCTACGGTGTGACTTTTCACCCCGTAGCTGCTGATGGCGGGCGCCGATCCCAGTTTGGTCCGGATGCAGGGGCTCGACCCGCGCTTGGAGCTCTCGGGTCGCGTGTGCTGAGCGCCTTGCGCGGTTCGGCCTTCCAGAAAGTAGGTGAGCATTTGACCTTTGCCCTTCACACTGACCTGGCCGCGACACTGGAAGTGGTAGTGAGCGGAGAGTAGGCGGAAGACGTCCTCGGTCACCTGGAGTGAAGATGCAATAAAGTCAGATTTGTTTGGAGTGATGTCAGCTTTGTTTTTAATGACGGTGGGTTTGTTTTACCTGTATTTTTCCCTGAACTCCAGTGCTGTCCATTCTGCTGGCGACGTTGACTGTGTTTCCCCAAATGTCGTACTGAGGCCTGCGAGCCCCGATTACGCCGGCAACCACTGGACCCACGTTGATACCTGATCAGTGATCAACAAAAATGATGAAGTAATCAGATTTAATGTTTAATTTTTCTATGTAAACAGACAAACTGATTTTAATGTTTTTTTTGTTTTGTTTTTTTTAATGTCTCTTATGCTCACTAAAGCTGTTTATTTGATCAGAAATTTAGTAATATTTTAACATTGCTAAACTCAGTACACATACAGTTGAGATCAATCTATAAATACTTGATTTTTACTTAAATACTGTTCATCGCTCAAAATTTGAGGAATATTAGCTGTAGGTATGCAACTGTTCTACTAACATGTTTGACAATAACCAAGTCATTTAGACACAAACCTTTATTTTGTGAAAAACACAGTGATCAAAATTAGAAAACAGTAACCGCCGTGGCACGCTGTTGTAATTTTAGACTACAACTAAAATTTTGGAGGGTTACAGCTGTCAGTATGAAATGTAGACGTCCTTGCTTTGAATAAATTCAGCACATCTGCGGCAAAACATCACTAGTTTCTCAGACTGCAATGGTGTGATTTCTTCCACTCTTTTTCATAGTTTGGTAACTGCAGTGGTTTCTTAGTCATAACTTTGTCGCCAATAATTTTCCAGAGATTTTCATTTTGGTTTAGATCAGGGATGGGCAACTTTGACAGTGACAAAGTCACAAAGTCACTTTATACCAAGGGGCCAGATTACTAATCCACATCCACACACTTTTTATACCATTTTACTCAATTTCCTTTTTACTGAAGGAAATTAAAGTATAATTCCTGTAATTTGTTTTTAAAGATTCTTTAACTATAAATCTTGTGCAGTTATGCAAGTTCAGAATATTACCCCAGCAAGCCAATATAAACATCTCAATTGCATTGTCTGTAAATTCCCAACAAATGTTCTGTTTTTTATTAGTGGCCTACAGACCTTTCTCAAAACAACCTAAGAGGACAGTTAAAAAGGGCTTATTAAAATAAATAAATAAATGAATGAATACTTATAAATGGTACCATAATATACTGCAGGATTTTTTCTTATTTAAGACATTTAAAGACCTTTTTAAGTCCTGCACTTTACATTTCAGTCTATAATTTTTTTTTAAGAAAACAGATGAATCAAAACTATCAGTATATTAATTTAAACAATTATTATCAATAAATTATTATATTAAATAACATATAAATTTATCTTAGTGTCTTAATTGTTTAGATTTTTATAATGCATAGCTTCTTGTCGATTTACCAGTTCACATTTAAAAATATGTGGCAAAAATAGCAGACTTTAGCAGGACTTATTGAAAATGCAAATTCGTTCTCTGCCAGCAGGTTTTGCTTTTGGAACGGTAGATATATAGCGGTTTCCAAACAATCTAAACATATGGGCATCTCTGTCAACTTGGTAAAAAGATAATCTGTTTACCATCTTGACTGGAAAATACTCAGTCAGTTTTTCCATTTATTATTTGCTAATGTTAGTGAATATTAATTAATACATAATTAATACGTTGAGCGGCAAAATACTAGCAACCTCTCCTGGTTGGAGATAGTATTAACATCATAAACTGAAAGCAATCTTTATGCGACTTACTTTTCAAATGTTTTAAAGGGATCATCGGATGCAAAGTTCTCTTGTACATGTTGTTTGAACATTAATGTGTGTTGGCAGTGTATGTACAAATGTACCCTATAATGATAAAAATCCATGCAGCGGTTTTTAATTAATCTGTAAAAATAATATCCCCTTTTTCAAATCGAGCCATTCTCAGACAGAGGCCGCTCCCACTATAGTTGATTGACATGAGTGTCTTACCTTAGACCCACCTTAAATCAGCTGTAAAGCTGCCTTTCCACTAGATCTCTGACGAACGAGAAGCGACAGACCGGAAGTCATTACTTTCCAATGGAGAGTAGTGCGGGAGTTGCGTGTAGTTCTGATCATATTCGTATGCGTAAATTTCGGATCCGATTTGAGCTGCAGATGCATTCAAATATTTTAACTTCTGACGTATGTGACCCCCTGACTGGATGTGATGTATTCTATTCATAGTAAAAACTATGAGCGTAAGGTTAGAATTACCAATATTTTGTACACTTTAACATTACTCTTTACTCTTTATTACTCTAAAATGGTACTTTAGAATAATTATGGCAGAAATAATTATTGTATAATTATTAAATTATTATTTACGTTGATTAGCCCCATAAAACCTACTATGTTTTTATTTGGGGGTCATTTGTTTTGTGACAAAACATTCATACATTGATTATATTTATTCAAATCATTAATTTTACCAAGGTGAATATGCCAAGGTAACGGTTGCTGCACGACCAGTTTAAAAGTTCTGTGCGACCGCCATTAGGGGGAGAAATGCGATGGTCGTGTCTAAATGTCGTGTGCAGTGGAAAGGCGGCTTAACAGTCCGACCTCCATTGTTTTGATGCCGGAGCAGGAATGTAAGTTAGACAAGAATATCTCAGATTGAGTGATTGAGGTGTTGTGTTGCTGGACATCTCAGCCGCTGAAGAAGCAGTGGACTACGTTTGTTTGTGAAGGGAATGCACCTCCCGATCTACATAAATCTAAATTCGTGATCCAGCTTGAGAGTATAAGGGTTTTTTTTTTTTTATGAATCTCTGCAATCACCTTTCCTAATAACGTGCTAGTTAGCAAGTTTCACGGCTAAACGCACTAAACGCACTAAACGCGGCTAAAGTAAACAGGCTCGTCACTCCACAGAGAGCAGAGAGGGGTGGAGTGAGCAGAGCTCATTTGCATTTAAAGGAACAATCCCTCAAAAAAGGTTGATTTTTGCAGAGCTCATTTTGACAAGGTAAAAAGGGTGTTGTTTTACACTTACACTATGAGTAAAAAAAAAAAAAAACTACTGGAGTATATGCCATTTTCTGTAGTCTGGTGCCTTTTAATTAACGGAATAGGCCGCCTTGCTAGCAGGGGTTATATATATTACCTCTGTCCACTAACGTCACAACATTACAAAAGACGGCTGTTTCAACACATTTCCAGTGGCGTAAGTGGTAAAGCGAGTAACTAGTGTTTTTTGATGTGAACGACCCGAGTATGCATCCGCCTATTGCCGAAATCGTTCTTCTGCCTTTTCACATCTCATTTTACTTCAGAAAAGCATTTGTTTTCAATAAAAATAAAAGTGAAGTAAATAATCTGAAAGTTTAAAGAAATAAAGTTTGCTTTGTTTACTCTGCTGTGTTTCGGTAGTGCAGCAGGCGTGAGTAACTAGTGAAAACACAGAATGGAGTTTAATTAACATGCAGTGGTGTAGTGCAGGGTATACCCAAATATACGACATATACACGCTCCTTTATCATTCAGCTTTGCGTGTACCCACTTCTAAATCCCCTCTGATGCGCATCATTCAGTAGTATCCTGTATTAACCAAAATCACGACAGTCCATCAGTAGCTATGATTGCGCCTGAAGCGCCTGATGCATTCACCCTGCCATATATCTGTATAAGAGGCCCAACTTATCCCTCAAATCATGACACTTCCTCCTCCACCTTTCACTGACTTTACGCACTCAGGGTTCAGTCTTTCATCAGTTTAACACTGAACAAAATGTTTCCCATCTGACCTTGCTTTCATCACTAAAGTAAACTTTGGACCAGTTGTCCTTTCTCCACACAACATGCTTCTCAGCAAAGGTGAGCTTAGCCTTTTGATTTTGTCTGCATTTTCAGTCCAACTTCTCTTTGACATGACGAAACAGATCCTTACCCTGTTCAGCACTGAACTGGCATGCAATTCCAGCTGCAGTGCTGAACCGATTCCCTATTGAGAGACTCTGTATTATCCTGTCTTCGTTGCATTTGTCCTACATGGACGACCAGCCTTTTTGGGGGACTTGAATGAATTAGTGTCATTGCAAAGGTGCAATATTTGAGAAATCATAGATTTGGAATGCCCAACTTGCAATAACTGAAATGGTCATCCTTTTGTGGACATATGGTTAACCTCCTGTCACAGAGTTTCAGTCACGTTAGAACAGCCGCCATCTTTCAATCTCAGTGAAAATTGGTGGAATGCTGCCAGTTAAATAGGGTTTGTTAAATGATTAAGGAAAGTAGTACCAGGTGCCAGATAACACCAATAACTTGGAGGTATCTGTAAGTGTTCTATAATTTTGATCAGTTCTTTTACAAATATCTCATTTAAGGATTTTACACTGTGCTTCCGAATACAATTTATGAAATATGCCTAAAAAATGGGTAGGTGGCCTTAAAAGAGGCCAGTAGTGTTATTAAAAAAAAAAAAAAAAAAAAAAAAAAAAAACCTAAATATAAATTCTATAATTTCTTTTTATTATTCTTCCTTACCATGTGGCCTTGGTTACATCAGCCAAAAATGTGTTTCAGAGGTGGAAAAGCTATTACATTTTGTCATTAGTATATTGCAAAATTCCTTTTCGTAACAGCAATTTTACATTTTGCAAATGCGACTTGTCATGCGGCTTAAAAAAGCAATTACAGATTGCTCATTTGGGCCAGTTTTACAGGATTGGGCCAGTTCTCCATTCTGTCTGCCCTTCTCATTAAAAATGATTTGTAGAGGGTATGTTTTTCTGAGCATCTCCCTGTGCTAAACCTTCAGTTTCTGATTTCTGTCTTCCCACGAAAAAAAAAAAAAAAAAAAAAAAACTCAGCAACTTGTAGCTAAAGGGATGGATATTACGTTAACAGCAGCATACCACTAATGCTTGAGGTGTATGAATTCATGAATGTTTTGTTATTTTGTTAAGTAGAAGTGTGAATGTGGTGTACCCTGTTAATGCATGTTGTGCAACTGTGTGTTTGTTATATGTAATCTGTTCCCTGCAAATTATGTTACACTCAGGACATCCTACTGGATGCGGGATGTCCGGCGCGATGTCCACACTTACTGACGTATTTCCTCCACTCATACACAAGCACACACTCTCATTTACACACACTAACTCACAGCTGACACCTCGCTTTAACAAAGTCACTCACCAACTCGAAGCACAAAGTCATTGTAGGACTGGTAGTTGATCGCATCCAATACGTCAAACATCTCGACGGCGAAATCAGCCACTGTGCAAAGGTGCGCAGAAATGGACTTCTTTACCTATTCAAGGAGAACATGATGATAATAAACTGAGTAATTGTTGGATGATTTTATGATCATAATATGGGAATATTTCTGCCAAAAAAACAAAAATAAAAGTTCTGTCACCAATTATTTTGGCAATCGAGTAGTCAGAAGTAAACAATAATTATTAATAATAATTATTACAATAAACAATAATTCAATTTTTTTTTTTTTGGTGTGGTAAACTAACAATAGCCTTTAAAATTGTTTTTTTACACTTTACTGCACGATCTAATCCTTGTTTAATAATTGACAAAACAACAATTAAGTCAAATGTCCACTTAACCTTTAATATTTTGCCATTTCTTTATGACAGAAATGCTACAACCACTGTAATTTCTTGAATATGTGGACATCAAACATGTAAACTCAGAGTGAGGGTTTGAGCTATTATTTTGAAATCGCAATAAACAGCTAGCATATCATAAAGATAATGGTGTATTCTTCTGTGTTTGCTTAGGTTTATAAATGATTTACCTTACAAATCTGATGAAATAGCGCATGTCGCGTTCCCGGATGAACGTTATAATAAACCCAAACTCACAGAAATGGAGACGTTCCACACATGTAAATGATAACAGTTTGAGTGGAGATTTACTGTGAACAAAGCCGCTTTGAGACGCACGTACATAACCTACACGTATATAAATAATATTTATTTATCGAATTTTATCGAATCGTAGCGTTTCTGAATTCACAATAGCTTTATGTTTTATTATTATTTTTCAATGGGTTTAATATATCATGCAGCCTTGGAAAACAGTCTAATAATGCGTTTCAGTGATTCAATTCTGTGGAATGCGCCACTTCCCGTATTTTGCCAGTTACTCAACATGGGAAGATTGCAGTCAAGTATTTTTTTTTTTTTTTTTTTTTAATCGAGTACTCAGACTGAATTGACTGAATTGAGACAGCCCTACATCATTTACTGAACTGTTTTTTTGTTTTTGTTTTTTGTGAAACACAAAAGAAGGCATTTTTAAGAATGCTCATGCTGCTCTTTTCCCCCAAAACAACATAGCATAGTGACCATGAAGCTGTCAAGCTCCATAACAGACACAAAAACACTATAAAACTAGTTTGTTCTACATCCCTCCAAGTTTACTGAAGTCATATGATAGCTTTGTATCAAAACAGACTGATATTGTTCCTCTGCCATAAATGATGTCAAACTGGTTATCGTGTGTCTCGTAAGTTTAAACATGAGGAAGTGCAAATGGGATTTCAGGGTCACTTGCTTTTGGTGTATGGAAAAGAGAAGCTTAGACATTCTGAACATCTTTGTTTATGTTCCATGGAGGAATTCTAGAGGTTTACAGTGACATGAGGGTGAATACATGATGACAGAACATCATTTAATATCACTAATCAGAAATCTGAGCTTTAAAGGGATTGTTTACCTAAAATTCTGTCGTCACTTACTCACCCTCATGTCGTTCCAAACGTGTAGGACTGTTTTCTTTTTTCCCTGTGGAACTTAACGGTATTTTGACAAATGTCTTTTGGAAGTCAATGGTTTGTTTCCCAGCGTTCTTCAAAATATCTTCTTCAATGTTCCACAGAAGAAAGAAATGAATACAGGTTTGGAATGACTTACAGATGAGTAAATGATGACAGAATTTTCATTTTCATGTAAACTATCCCTTTAATTAAGCTGTGGGCTGTGTTTATGTTAGCTTTAGGGTTAGGAGAAAATATCATTAGCTCGGTATAAAAATAACTGAAGTCAATGGAAAGTGTCCACTATGACAGAAAAACAAACACGCACGTGTGTTTGCATTTGATATTAGTTTTGCTTTCAAAGCAGTGGCAGGTTTGAGTGGTGCCATGACATGATTTTCATCTTTCAAGGCCAAATGCAAATACACCCAAACTGAGATTACCTTGAAAAAACACACACGCCCGCACACGCGCACACAAGTTCCCTCTTAATACGCTTACTTTTGAAGACCTCACAAACACAGGGCATGGACTTATTTGATTAATTGTATTGTAAAATATCTAAACTTTTAAAAAATAAATTATAAGAAAAATAACTTTATGTAAAATAATTTTTTTTTTTAACCTCACTAAATTTTGTTAGATTCATACTAAGAAACAGTGCAACTGTTTTCAACACTGATGATAATAATAAAAAATGTTTCTTGAGCAAAAAATCAGCATATTAGAATGATTTCTGAAGGATCATGTGACACTAAAGACTGGAGTGATGATGCTGAAAATTCAGCTTTGCATCCAGGAATAAATTACATTTTAAAATGTATTCAAATAGAAAAGAGTTATTTTAAATTGTAATAATATTTCACAATATTACTAATCTCTGGACTGTATTTTTTTTTAAATTAATGCCCGGTAAATGTTAAAAAAATATATATAAATAATATATATTGTTTGAAAAGATCATTTTACTGGGAAACAAGGCAAAAATTCTGATTGAGAAAATGATTTCTGTGGTGTTTGCACACATACACACACACTCTGTGTACCTTGGATCCCGCAGTGGGAACGAGTCCGACCGCAGCCATGTAAGTACTGCCAATAGTTTTGATCTTCTCAATGTCTCTGTAGCATTCCTTGTCCATCAGCTAGACACAGAAAGACAGAGAGAGAGATGGTGTGATGGAGAAATAAATGAAGCCTTGAGTGGGATTAAGGTAAATCACACACTGAGCCAAAGCATACATATCTCGGGCTGGGAGACAAGAAATTCTCACCGCATCAAAGTCGGCGATGATCTCGTTTAGCAGCCGGAGGCATTCCACACCCATGTTGTTTCCATCCAGCTCAATGTAGAAGTCATTAAAGTTGGGGATGGAGGCGAACAGGACGCCCACCTGAGAGTAAGACTGATAATACAGGTCCTGGAACAGTGAAAGAGCAAGAAAGGAAAGAGTCATGAGACCCTCAGGGGATGATACCACTGATCCAGGCTGAGCTGGAAATCTAACAGCGGGTAGAGAAGGTAAGCCTACGGTAATTAGTCACGACACACGATGCTCATGAATTTGACAAAGTTTACTTCAGGCGATATTAAAAGGCAGAGTACGTTAGATTGACCCGTCCATCTCAAATCAAAGATACAACTGCATCACAGTAGTTCATACCCCCATAAAATGGGGGTTTTCCTGCTGTTCTGAAATAGAAATAGAAGGATTTGATTTACTACGTAGACATATCGGCTACGTACACGCTGCAAAGTTTTGGGAGTGACAACCGCATTTAAATACAGAAGTGACTCCCTTTAATTATCACTTTACAGAATATGTATGGAGTATAGAAGTCACTCCCAAAATTATGATTTGGACATAACCATAGCAACTATTTGGCGTCTTACGGCTGTAAACAAGAAACATGGCACCTAAATTTACCAAACTTATATTAGTATTTGCATGTTTGAGTTTAGTCTGAATAATTTGACAATAATTTGTCATTTTAAATGTCAGATAAATGCTTTCGTCTGGCTGAAATCATATACAGATGTTAGTCTGTTTACACTACCGTTCAAAGGTTTAGGGTCGGTAGGATCTTTGAATGTTTTGAACGAAGTCTCTTAATCATAAATACAGTAAAAACAATAATATTGTAAAATATCGTAACAACTTAAAATAAAATGTGAAACATTTAAAAAAAAATGTAAATGAAAAAAAAAAAAAAAAAAAAAAAAAAAAAAAAAAAAAACCTCTCTACAGAAATGATGTATTATTTTAATTATATAATATAATAATACATATATATAATATTAATAATAACCATTTTTTTCATCAGCCATTTCTCTGGTGTTTTTTTGTGTGTGTGTGTGTGTGTGTGTGTGTGTGTGTGTGTGTGTAACATGACCCTAAATACCCCTGTAATATTATTAAATTTTTTTATTACAATTTTAAATAAAACTTAAAACTGTAAATGAATTTTTTTAAAATAAAAATAAAATCTCTCTCTCTCTATACACACACATATATAAATAGAGATTTCTTTTTCTTTCTTTCTTTCTTTCTTTCTATTATTATTATTATTATTATTATTATTATTAATTTTACATTTTTTCCCTGTGGTGCCAAAAATGAATTTTCATCAGCCATTTCAAATATTATTTTAAAATTCTTTATTTGTTTAAAAAATATATAAAAATATATTAATATTAAAATATTTTTTTAAATATTTTTTTATGAATTTTAAAATAGTATTACAATTTAAAATTACATGTAAAACTTATTTTAAAAATGCAAATAAAAAATAAAAATTGTAATAAATAAATAAATAAATAAAACCTCTATCTGTCTCTCTATACACACACATTTATTTATTATCACTTTTTTTTAAAAAATTTCCTGCGGTGGCAAAATTGAATTTTCATCTGCCATTTCAAATGTTATTTTAAAAATAATTATTTATTTAAAAAATATTAACATATATTAATATTAAAATATATATTTTTATGAATTTTAAAATATTAATACAATTTTAAAATATGTTAAACTTATTTAAAAAATGTACAACATGAAACTAAATTTAAAACTGTTTTTATTTTAATATAATAAAAAAAAAAATACTAAAATAAAAAATACACTTTTTTTATGTGGTGACAAAACTGAATTTTCATCAGCCATTTCTCTAGTGTGTGTGTGTGAGAGAGAGAGAGAGACATGACCCTTCAGAAATCATCACTATTATTATTATCATTCTAATCATTCTTTTTATCGGTGTTGAAAATTACACCGGTGTTGAAAATTACACCGTTGTTGTTTGTGCCTTTTATTATTTTTATTCTGGAAAATGTAATACATTTTTCAGGACTCTTTCATAAAAGGGAGTTCAAAGGGACAGCATTTATTTGAAATAAAAATCCTTTGTAAAATTTTAAATGTCTTTACTGAAACTTTTGATCAATTTTAGCATCCTTGCTGATTAAAAGTATTAATTTCTTGGAAAAAAAAAAAGAAGAAAAAAAGACTGATCCCAAACTTTGGGACATTGTTTTTATCATGAGTCAGAAAGGGGGTAAAAATTTGTCATGTAAAAATTAAATTGTTTTGGTGCAAAAAAAAAATATGACGAACATCATGAGTAGACTTGATGGAACAGTTGTACACTTTTTCCAAGCCGTCGTTATAGTAAAAAAAGATTCATCAAGCAAACATTCCAGTGATGTTTTCATCTTGTGTGTACTTTTGTGTATGTGTCCGAGAGTTTGACTTCCTCGTGTTACTGTTTACAACATAATTCCACGCTCAGGAGAAGATGTTTGCTTCAGAGCTGCTGCAACAGATTTCAGGATGTCTGATTGCATCAATTCCTGTGAAGGATCTTGGACAGGAAAAGAGGCGAGCAGCATGTGTTGAGCATGCAGCAAACATACAAAAAACATAACAAAACGCATAACGGGAGTGTAATCACACATTCATTGTGTTCATAAGGCCTCACAATGAAGCCTGGCAGTCAGATCACAAAGCCAGACGGAGCGGCTGAGCATTTACACTACACACAATCGCAATGTTATCTCATTTGCATGATCAAAACACACACTATCATCAAAACATCTGCGCTGACCTCTCACCTAATTAGCAGCTGGATCGTAACAACATTGCCATAAAGTGGTGACTTTGAGAACTGCAATATCTGACAAACCCCAACAGACCCCACACCCCACTTCACTCCATCTGAATATGCTATTTGGCTTAGAAATGTGTTATGTTAATTGGCATCTCATGATGTATTTCTCTGTGATATGAAAATGAAATCTGACCATGTTTCGTGGGTTGGACAGCAGAAAGTGTTGAGCTACATGTGCAGGCAGAAGGTTAAACAGAATCCTCTTGTTGTCCAACTTCACTCTCTCCATGTCATCTCTCTCCTCCGCAGCCTGTGAACGAAATACACAAATTGACATATTAACTGTATACTAATACTAGCTGTGTTGCTTATATAGTCACTGGAGATTTTAGAATTTAGCAATAAAAATATGTTGTGTTTATATAGAATTATATTCTGAAATCAAAACATCCACTAGAGGGCACTGTTACTGTTGAAAAAGTTTGCTATCGCAGTGCTTATGATGCTAACCAAGATATTCCACTATTAAATGTTGGATTTTCTATTGAAAATATACACTACTAGTCAAAAAAGTTTGGTGTGGTGCTGGTATTACCTACATTATCGGAACCAAATGTCCTTACAAGTATAGTAATACCAGTTTTTTGTTGTTGTTTTGTTTTGGTCCCCATGAGGAAACAAGCTTATGAATCAAACAGATTGAAGTTCTTTGAAAATCTAAAAACGCTGAAAGTTTAGTGTGATTAGGGGATAGAAAATACAGTTTGTATAATGAACATTAGATTTATGGAATGTCCCCATAAAGCATGGAAACCTTTGTTTTTCCTTTACATTATTACTATTATTACAAGTCATTTGGTCAAATTATTCCTACTCTTGCCATGAGTGTAATATGCAACACACAGTCAATGAACAGCTTGTGGGCGATCTGTGGGCATGTGGCCTGAGGC
Organism: Labeo rohita; assembly: GCF_022985175.1. Classification (NCBI taxonomy): domain Eukaryota; kingdom Metazoa; phylum Chordata; class Actinopteri; order Cypriniformes; family Cyprinidae; genus Labeo; species Labeo rohita. The sequence goes on along the minus strand of NC_066888.1, from coordinate 10,240,716 downwards.
TGAGACTACTTACATAAAGGCACAGACTAAATCTGTGGACTTTTTTGCATATTTTGAACTGATTTTTGGGGAAGTATTCAAATGGACTTCAAATATGTTAAACAGAGCTGAAATACTTAAAGGGCTAGTTCACCCAAAAATGAAAATTCTGTCATTAATTACTCTCTGTCATGTGGTTCCAAACCCGTAAGACCTTCGTTTATCTTTGGAACACAAATTGAGATACTTTTGATGAAATCTGAGAGCTTTCTGACCCTGCATAGACAACAAGGCAACTGACACATTTAAGGCCCAGAAAGACAGTTGGAACATTGTTAAAAAATAGTCCATGTGACATCAGTGGTTCAACCGTAATGTTATGAAGCTACAAGTGAAGAGTTCAGATGCAAAACCAGCTAAGTCCATCTGACGTCTTTCTTTAAAAAAATGCCTTTTTATCAGACTCAGATGTATAGGTTTCTATGTAAGTACCGGTACTGGTATTTTAGCGAGTTTGAAGAAAAAGTATTTGATGGACGTATAATATGTGTCGAGAGCATTCACTCAGTATCATTATCTCATTTTTGACCGAGATGGCTTTTAGCTGGTTTTGCATCTGAACTCTTCAAGTATACTTTTTGTGTGCAAAGAAAACAAAAACAGCAACTTTATTCAATAATTTCTTCTCTTCTGTGTCAGTCTTCGTCACGTGTTCACAGGCCTCGAATGTGGTAGCTGCATTGCCATCTATGCAGGGTAGAGCCCTGCATGGGCCTCAAATCTAGGCCCTAGCCCAGCCCTGGCCCGAGGCCCTGTCCGACAGCTTATCAGAATTCTCGGCCCAAGTCCGACCCGAGCCCATCTTTTTTCCCCCCTTTCTCTCAAAACAGCTTATACTCCTGTGTCAGCTATTAAAATAGTTCAGTTTTATAAGTAATGGCAAAGTGATTGTATTTCATAATTTCATTCAGTATTTTGAGTTAATTTAGAAAAACCTTTAGAGCATTTTTTGTTTGTTAAATGTAAGTTTTTTTTAAAGTAGCGACCAAGTGGCCAGCAGCAGACAGGTTATCATAGCATATGTTTGATCAAATGTACCCTTCTCAAATCATCACAACTTACCTAAAATAAAACTACAGATATAGAACAGCTCAAGCATATCACAGTGTTAGTTTAAACGTTTAGCCTATATAAATGTGCGCTGTTAGCCCCTTATCCAATCATTTGTACACTTTACAGGACATGGAGGCGCCAGGACAATCACTTGCATTGGGAACATCTTAAATTACGCCATCATTTTTGCTCATAAAGGTAAGAGTAATACATTGTTCGGAACTGTAAAGGATCTACTTTATTTGTGTGCACTTACAATATCAACAAAACGTTGTGCTTTTATAAAATAAGGATGTGCTTTTTGCAGTTTCGGTCTTAAGCAGGAGCGCTTCTCAAAAACTCAGTGAATACTTGCCTCAAAGACTTAATAAATATAGAAAAGCTTTGAATAACTTCTTTAAAATGAAATAATTCAAAACAAAAACAGAAACTCTTTTATTCTAAAATCCATAAAGATGAATTTCTCTCTAAAGGCGTGAGGAGATGGTGAGTCAGGATCATCAACTTCATCTTTGCAACACTGACTCAGAAAACACTAGTTTATTCATAAATAATTTAAATATCTCCTTACTATTTCCCCCTGACACATTCATGGTAATTACTTTTGCCAGTGCTTTGTAGAAAGCTGTAACCTATTGTGTGCACTTGAACGCGGAACTCTTTCAGCTGTGCTGAAGGCCTGCTCGTTGCTGCTGCTGCTGGCGGGGACACTAAGCACTGTTTGAGCCGCTCTCGGAACACATTCTCACTACCAAATCGTCACAAATTGATGCTTGGTCAGGACCTTTTGACATCACTTTCTGACGTACAGGGTACCCCTTTAGCGTCTTTTTTGACGTGCAGGGTCCTCCACTGCTTTAACTAAGAAATCTTTGGCGTCAATATCCTGACATGAAAGGCATTGGGCATTTTATCATCATGATATATACAAATTATATATTGAGTAATAATTTTGCCATTATTACATATATGTTGGGGTGTGTTTATATATTTATATATATATATATATATATATATATATATAAACTGTCAAAACAAAATTATTTTTATATTACACTATTTATACATTTATGAGCACACAACCCAACCCCTGCCCCTAAAGCTAACCATTTGTCAATATAAAACACATATAACAGGCAGATACAACTACAGTCATAATTTATTTAAAAAGTATTACTATCCCAAGTCTTCCAAGGCAAAACGACTGATTTCTGAGAGGAATAGACGCGATCGCCATCTCTATCCACCGTACAGCTCATCCTGTGTGCAGTCTGTGGACAAATTTAAACACTGCTGCCAGAAGAAGCGTTACGTCAGCTTTGGTTGTGAAATGCCATTAGCTCTTGTGTGTCTCATGACCAAATGCGTCATGCCAAACAAGTTCGGGAGTCTCTTTTTGAATGTTATATGTGTGGGAGCGAGATCATTTTCAGCGATTAAAACCTTATGATTTACTCTGTTCTTCGCATTAAAATATCGGAGGACTTGGAATGCAACATGACCTGTTTTATACTGCTCTTTCTGGTCACTCTTTGCAATAAATACCTGTTACTGTACTTTTATTTGCCTGGTGCGTGTTTTATATTTTCAGAAAGTGGGTAGGATTAGGTGCTCTAAAATAAATATCTATTAAAGTATGAATTTACATAAAATGATTTTTGCAAATGCATGCAAACCATTAAATGTGACCCTGGACCACAAAACTAGTCTTAATAGTACGGGTATATTAGTAGCAATACCCATCAATACACTGTATGTCAAAATCATAGATTTTTCTTTTTAAAAATCGCCAAAAATCATTAGGATATTAAATAAAGATCATGTTCCATTAAGATATTTTGTAAATTTCCTATGTAAATATATTAAAACTTAATTTTTGATTAGTAATATGCATTGCTAAGAACTTCATTTAGACAACTTTAAAGGCGATTTTCTCAATATTTTGATTTTTTTGCAGTTTTTCAAAGCTCAGCCAAATATTGTCCTATCCTAACAAACTATACATCAGTGGAAAGCTTATTTATTCAGCTTTTGCATTATGTAAAAATCTCAATTTAAAAAACAAAATACCCTTATGACTGGTTTTATGGTCCAGGGTCACAAATGTGATGCATAATGCAAACAACTAGAAGCAATGGAGGACCCTGCATGTCCAAACGTGATGCTAAAGGGGTACCCTGTTCTGTGAGGCCAAGGGGACCTGACCAAGCATCAATATGTGACGAGTTGGGAGTGAGAAAGTGTTGGCTCTTAACAGTCATGGTAACACGGTCTTGTGTTGTTTCCATCAGCGCGCACATTTTTTTCACCACAATTGATGGATGTCTAAAGTATAAAAATAAGGAAAAGCCTAAAGCTATGACGTGAAAACTGGCCCAAAGCTCGGCCCCATTGGGCCTGGGCTGAAATGCAGGGCTCTAATGCAGGGTCAGAAAGCTCTCGGATTTCATCAAAGACATCTGAACATGAATGAAGGTCTTACAGGTATAGAACGGGATGAGGGTGAATAATTAATGACAGAATTTTCATTTTTGGGGTATTTTGCTCATATAGATTCTGTGTGAGCCCATTGTATATACACACACACACAAAGAAACAAAAATAAAACTCTAATGTGTGCACATACACACAAGTGCACTTACCTGGGTGGCCCAGAGGTAGTCCAGTCTGAGTTTGAGATCCAGCTGTCTGCAGTGAAGCACCAGAGCTCCAGAAAACAATAGCATTGCCAGAACCGGGTCATAGCCATGTGTGTGAAAGAATCCACCTCTACACACACAATGAAATCTATCAGATTATCAGATACAACTGGGATTCAGGCTTTCGACTGTAAAAATTGACTTAAAGCTCCTGAGATTATAAATTAATATTGCAATAATTTAACACTTGTCTTGCTTATCCCTAGATAATTATACAAATATGAACTAAAAGCACTCTTATAACCTTTGTGTTGCGCTCGACTCACCCTATGGCCTTCCGATAGCCGCTGGTCTCCATGACGACAGTGTGGAGGATGTTGAGAAGGAGAAGCAGGAGGATCTTGGGTAGTGATGACACACGTAGGTACAGAGCCACAGATAGCGACGCCATCACACATGATAAAAATACGTACGGAGTGTATTTGCACACCCCGGAGCCCACGCCGGTCCCGTTGACTGTGACGACTGTCACCATGGAGACATTGGAATTCCCCTCCAGTGACCACGGTACACATTCCACCTGTGTAGGTACAGCAACACGTACACATTTATCACAAGAACATCAGAAATACACTAATAAATAATCACAATGGAGGTTAAATTGTTATTGAGATATATTTTATTAATGTATATTCTATAAGCAACACTCTCAGTCATACAGTCGTCACTGTCTTCTGCTGTACACACACACTCACCACACACCCCTGGGTTACGGAGTACATCAGCAGCACCAGAAACCCGCACAGAACCGTTCTGATCTGCAGGGTCAGACAGTCAGGAGAGCACTAAAAACACAAGACAGGAGAGAGCAATCAGCAAACCTGCAGAAACAAAATTACACAAACAACTAGAGTTTGACATTTCCTGAAGAAAATTACTTCCATGATGCTAGGGTGCTGTGGGTGGTTGCTAGGTGGAGCTGGGGTGTTCTCAATGGTTGTTAGGTGGTGCTAGGTTGCTCTGGGTGGTTGTAAAGGTGCTATGTGGCTGGTAGGTGGTGCTACAGTGTTCTGGATGGTTGTTAGGTGGTGCTACAGTGTTCTGGATGGTTGTTGTTAGGTGGTGCAGGTGGTGCTGGGTGTTCTGGATGGTTGTTAGGTGGTGTTAGTTTCTTTTGGGTGGTTGTTAAGGTGTTGCTGTGTGGTTGCCAGGTGGTGCTGGGGTGTTCTGGATGGTTGTTAAGTGGTGCTAGGTTGCTCTGGGTGTTATGTGGCTGCTAGTGGTGATAGGATGTTCTAGGTGGTTGTTAGGTGATGCTTGGTTGCTCTGGGTGGTTGTTAAGGTGTTGCTATGTGGTTACTAGATGGTGCTATGATGTTCTGGATGGTTGTTAGGTGGTGCTTGGCTTCACTGGATGTTTGCTAAGGTGCTATGTGATGGCTAGGTGGTGCTGGGATGTTCTGGATGGTTGTTCGGTGGTGCTTGGTTGCTCTGGATGGTTGTTAAGGTGTTGCTGTGTGGTTGCCAGGTGGTGCTGGGGTATTCTGGATGGTGGTTAAGTGGTGCTAGGTTGCTCTGGGTGTTATGTGGCTGCTAGTGGTGTTAGGATGTGCTGGATAGGTGTTAGGTGGTGCTTAGATGCTTTGGATGGTTGTTAAGGTGATATGTGGCTGCTAGTGATGCTAGGATGTTCTGGATGGTTGTTAGTCGATGCTAGGTTGCTCTGGGTGGTTGTAAAGGTGTTATGTTGCTGCTGGGTGGTGCTGAGCTCTTCCAAATGGTTGCTAGGTGGTGCCCAGTTGTTCTGAATGGTTGTTAGGTGGTGCTTGGCTCATCTGGGTGGTTGTTGAGGTGTTGCCTTGTGTCTGATAGGTGGTGCTAGGGTGTTCTGGATGGTTGTTAGATGGTGCTAGGTAGCTCTGGGTGGTTGTTAAGTTGCGACATGGTACTAGGGTGTTCTGGATGGTTGTTAGGTGGTGCAAGGTTCCTCTGGGTGGTTGTGAAGCTGCTATGTGGCTGCTAGGTGGTGCTAAGGTGTTTTGGATGGTTAGGTGGTAGATGGTTAGGTTAGGAACTCTGGGTGGTTGTTGGGATGTTTCTATGTAGTTGCTTTGATGTTGCTAGGATGTTCTGTTTGGTTCAGAGGTGGTGTCATGGTGCTCTGGGTGGTTGTTTGGGTGTTTCTGTGTGATTGCTATAATATTGTTAGGGTGATCTTAACAGTTGCTAGGGTATTTCTAGGGTGCTCTGGATGGTTGCTAGGGAACTCTGGGTGGTTGTTAGGGTGTTGCTATGTAGTTGCTTTGATGTTGCTAGGATATTCTGTATGGTTCTGAGGCGGTGCCATGGTGCTCTGGGTGGTTGTTGGGGTTCTTGTAAGTGATTGCTACAATGTTGCTAGGGCATTTCTAGGGTGACCTAGATGGTTGCTTCGGAACCCTGTGTGGTTATCAGGGTGTTGCTAAATGGTTGCTTTGATGTTGCTAGGATGTTCTGTATGGTTCCAAGGTGCCACAAAGAAGCTTGGGTGGTTGTTGGAGTGTTTTTATTTGATCGCTACAATGTTGCTAGGGTGATATGGATGGTTGCTAGGTAGTGCTAGAATGCCCTAGGTGGATATTAGGGTATTGCTATGTGTTTGCTGTTGTATTCTGGGTGGTTGCTAGGTGGTTAATTACTGGTCCAGGAAAAAAAGTCTCAAAAGTTTCTGTGATATTCTTGCCAAAAGATATGGCTCAGGTCCACATTTTCACTGTAAGTCTGGGATATTTAGCTGGATTTATCATATGCCAGGAAAAATTGTACTTAGAAAGGTAATATCACACTTCTCCTCAACAAGCTGTATGATTTTGGGTGTCATTCATGCTCATAGCACAAAAGGTGCAGGTCATGTTATGTGTCAAAAGGTTTGTTTGAATATAATGTATAATATAATGTTGTGAGATTAACTGCTAAATAAAGCCAAGAACAGAAAACACCTGTACATGGCATTCCCTACATAACTGGGACCAAATGCCCCCACAAGGATAGTAATACCAGTCATTTTTGTCCTTTGGGACACATTTTGTAGTTCCCATGAGGAAACAAGGGGTAGGGTTAGGGTTAAGGAGATTAAAAATACAGTTTGAACAGTATAAAAACCATTACTTCTATGGAAAGTACCCATAAAACATGGAAACCAGTGTGCGTATGTGTGTGTTACCTGCACATGCGTGATGTGAAGATACATCACACTTGCCATGTGGAAACACAAACAGAGAACCAGCAGAATCACTACCAGAAGACCTCTGCAGCAAGAGAAAGAGAGAGAAAGAGAAAGAGAGAGGATGTTATATGCATGTTTGCTGTATGATGCAGTGACCTGAGCATGTAAAATGTGTGATCAATTTAGTGTGTCTGGCAAATAAAGAAAAGCTGTGTTATGTTGATGTGTCAGGTATTGTGTGTGTGATTTACATACTGAGGAATGATGAGAAAATAGACCACTGCAAAAAATGAAGTGAGGACAAGCGAGATAACCACCGCACTGATGAAGGCATCGTCATACACTTGCTGATACTGTGTGATAGAGAGAGACAGAGACAATTTGATAGGTTGTAGCAATTATGCAATCAGTTTTACTACAGTACATGTGTGTAAAAGTGTTTGTTCAACTACTGTATGGGCACTATATTAAAGATATTATATATATATATACATATATATATATACATTATATTTATAATTTATAATCATATATATATATATATATATATAATTTTATTTTATTTTATTTTATTTTTTTCTATTGTCCGATCAATTGGTATTTATTTTCTTTGTGCTCTGTACATTTCACATTACATCTCTTCACCAACACTGTTGTCTCCTTGGTAACAAATAACACTTTAAATAACACCAACTTCATGAAATGCAAAATTGTTGGCTGTGATGAAAATAACACCACACCTGAGGGACAGTTTGAGTAAAAATAAATCATTTTCAAACAATAAATATTTAAATATATTTTCATTTCACTCTTAGTTACATTATCAGAATTTTTACAATTTAACAATATATATTTTTATAAATACAAGATAAGACATGGTCTTACAACACAACGTCTTAAAACATTTAAATTGTTCAATTCTGAAAAAAATCAATACATAAAGTGCCCAAAGTTGAAGAAACACCTGTGCGTGTTCATGTGCAAACATATGCTTTGTTGTATCTCTTGTAAGTGTCATAAGTAACATGTATTTTTGTCATTCCAGTGCAGCCTGCAAGAGATCAATGCAACACACTGCTTTGTGCGTCAGCTTCATTAGAGTATAAAAACCAGCATCCCCCTTTTCATAAGAGCCAGATGCAATGTCATTATACTCCCAGAGAGAGCAGGGAAAGCCACTGCGCTCCTGCACGCATGAGTGTGTCCGTGTGTGAGAGAGAGAAAGAAAGAGACAGAGAGAGAGAGAATATATGTTGTGAGTCTGACAGATTTTCCCAAATCATTACTGTTGCCCCCATTCTGTAAGGGTGGGCAGACGTCTTACATGAATCGAAGATGGGAGGGATCGGAGAGGACTGAATATAGGCAAAGAAATAGAGAACAGAGCAATGGAGAAAGCGAGAGAGATGAGGGGGAGAGAGGATGTTGAAAGTGAGAGGAGACAGGGAGTCACGAAGCACAACAGAACAATGCGGGGGATGCGGCGTGTGTGTCGGAGGAAATTCTTCACTCCATCTCTCTCACATTTCGCCAAGTCACTCCTACCAATGCCCTGGATCAGCTGCTGCTGTATGAGGAACAGCGGGACCTGTTGTCACACTTTTCACTTTGGTGAATATTTCCTAGGAATATTTCCTGTTTGTGCTTAGCCATACACCACTATTCAAAAGATTAGGGTCAGTACAACTGTTTAAAAGAAAGACTTTTACTCAAAAAGGAGTGTTAAGTGGGTTAAAAGTGACAGTAAAGACATTTATTGTGTTACAAAAGATTTCTAATTCAAATAAATGCTGTTCATTCAGCCAAAAATCCTAAAAAAGTGTCATGGTTTTCAAAATACACAAATGCTTTCAAATGTTTTCAACATTGATAATACTAAATGTTTCTTAAATATTTCATATTGTTAAAATTGTTAAAATAATTCACAATATTACTGTTTTTACTGTATTTTTGATCCAATAAATGCAGGTTTGGTTAGCATATTTGTTAATTCAAACACATTAAAAAAATCCTACAGACAAAAATTTTTAATGGTAGTTCAGCTTAAAGTCTTGGCTTTTTGTACAGTTCATTTTGACACATTTGGCCAACAGCGAGGCATGTTGTCACAGTTTATGGGGTAAGCTGTCACAAATCAGTTTGCCATTAAACATATTGTTGACTTTTCTACAGTATTTAAATGGTCAAACACTTGGAAAAACAAAACATGGCACAGCAAAAAAATTAAAAAGGTAACTTTACTGGACTTTAAAGACATAACATATAAGTTTTCGCCGCTAGAGGGCGCATATTCAAAACAAACAAGAAACAAAGGCATTGTTTGATGATGCTGTGATTGAGTGTGGAATCATGGGATTCGTAGTCTTCATCACCACAGCCAATGCAATCCATCGGGACTTGGCAAGAATTCATGTCAATGGATGAGCTAATAGCACGTGCGTTCACGCCATATCAGAATTCCCGTACGACATTCCAACTTGTAAAAAGCGCTCACATCCTTGTAGAACTCGTAATTACAACTTGTGAACTGGGAGTCTTCTGAGAGCTATGACTTGTACCACATGACCGCTGTACCACCTGACCAACGTAGGCTCTGTTTAGGCGTTGATAGTTTGCCTTTTGCTGAGTTCACGCCATATCCTAATTAATGTAATGTCGAGATGACAACATGTGACACTCTACTCGGAGCTGTTCACATCCTCAGACTCAGAATTATGCTTTTCTATGGCAACACTATCAACGCCTAAACAGAGCATACATTGGTCAGGTGGTACAGCGGTCATGTGGTACAAGTCGTAGCTCTCAGAAGACTCCCAGTTGACGGGAGGACGTGAACGCTTTTTACAAGGTTGAATCTCGTAATTCCAGGAATTCCGATATGGCGTGAACGCACCTATAGAGAAGCATAATTCACATGTTGTCATCTCGAAATTACAGTAATTACAATATGGCGTGAATTCAGCAAATGTATTAAAGACTTATTAAGGTCACCGTGGTATGAAGCAGGGTGGGGCTGAAGGTCATGGAAGTAAAACAAAATGCTACTCTGTGCGTTCGTCACCTGTCTAATAAAATGCATAACATTCAATGTTTTCTGCAAAAAAAAAAAAAAAAAGGAAAATCAAGGGTTTATGACATCACTGGCAGGCGATGCAAGGACATCGTCCATTACACTAGTTAAATTTGGTTATTTTTTGGATTTAAACAGTCTTGGAAATATTTGGGATAATATAAGTACACAAGTCAGCAAAATATATAACACTGTTCTTGTGGTTTATGGATATTTTGTGCCTTTAAAAATCTCAAACCATTGTTTTGGCCAGTGTTGTAATTACAAATAATTTAGATACATTTACAGCATTTAAGAAACATAACTTCTTGCCCCACCCATTTATTTTAAAAATTACATTTCACGAGTTCGCCTGCCCATCCAGTCCTGATGGGCAATGGTAAACAAACTTGGCTTGCCCTTAACGGAGGCTCGAACTCGAGGCCCGGCTTGAGCGCCGAGTTCAACCCCCCATTGCGATATTACCTAGAGGGAGAATAACAGAAATAGAGGTGGAGATGGGGAGGTGGAGGGATGCCGGAAGATCTAACACTGAGACGGTGCAATGAGAGCTGCTTATATAGGCTCGTAATGATGATTGACAGGACTAAATGATTAGGCTCCTCCCGAACCTACGTTTGGAACTTAACGTAGGGGCAGATTTATGTCTTTGTAGTATTATTGTTTATTTTATTCAAGCCTGTTTCTGCATAACCATACACCACCATTCAAAAGTTTGGGGTAATTTTTACACTCATTTTTCCAGCCACTGTAGCAAAAACTGCTGATATAGTAATTTTGTTTAGAGTCAGAATCTAAGAAATCACTCTATTTTAAAAGGTTCAAAATATCTTTGTGACAACTGCCCCCATGTGACAACTAGTCCTGCTCTCACCTACATGTTTACTCATCATGCATCTGTGTGTACTCACTCTCTGCTCCCTCTCTCTGCTCCTGTATGTGAGGGTAATGTAGTTGAGGTCTGCCGTCTCGGACTCCGTCTGTCGTGCTTCTATCAGACGGCCGATGTAACGGTTCACTCTGGTCCCGGGAGAGTTTTGCACCATGCCTGCCGAAAACGACGTCCGATTGCGCAGCTTCTCAGAAGCTGTTCGCAGCGCTCGTCTCTGCAAACCCAGGGAAAAATTCCACTGAATTCAATATTTTACATTTTACATACAAATAAATGTCAGTTCAGCCAGGATGAAGATTTTCAGTAAACAGTGTCAAAAATGTTAGTCCGTGGACCGTATCCTTATGCAAAGCTATGATATGATTTCAGAAGATATAAAATATAGTGCAGGAGTCACATGAACCACTGTTATGTTGCTTATTTTTTTATTTTGACAGCTTTAACATGTCAAAATGGCTTTATTTGTGTACAGGTTTGGAATGAATAAATGGTGATAAAATGTTAATTCTTAGGTGAACAATCCTGTTACGATTAAGTAAAGAAGAAAGAACAGCACACTCAAATGTACTTTTAAACTCGTCTACACACACATATCAACAGCACATGGTAACAGATGGGTGTTCAACACATCTCAGCATATTTTCTCACACATGCAATGGTGATAAGATGTTTAATTATGCACTGATACAAGTCAAAACACACTCAGTCAGACTTGATGAGAACAGTAAATCTGCAGTAGTGATTGGATCTGTGTGCAATCATCCACTCATCTGAAAGAGTGGCATCAGATAGTGGACTGGATTAAAACGGTGGATGTGATTTGTGCTGGTGTGAAAGGTGACTTCGGGTGATTTGGGGATCTTGGATTAACAAGTATTGGAGGATTGTGGGGGGAAAAAAACAGCAACTACAATATATCAGCAGCAATGGAATTTTTCACTGACTGAGTAGTTGTGACATCATGATATAGTGATGCCTTGTCTCATGAATATTAATTAGGTTATCAATATTCATGAGTCAAACATGTGTAAATGTGGTTCTTATGATGGGCCTTCCTGACTGCCAGTTTAAATCAACATCAGACCAAAATTTTGCTTTATCAAATATATTTGTAAGACATTTTTCTGTAATTTTACAACATTTTACAAAATTTATTTTAATCTGTAACAGGAGTGGCAACTTTTTTCTGGCTTGGTTTTATGCTTAAATCGGTTTATGTTTGGACATAAAACCCAATGATTTTTAAAATTGTATGTCAATGAGGGTTTCCTTCAATGCCAGGTTTAAATATACACTTAAATGTAAACAAATATTACTTAATATTCATTAACAGTGTTGAGGAAAGTTACTTTTAAAAGTAATGCATTACAATATTACGTTACGTCATTAAAAACTAACTGTGTTTTATGGGAAGTAATCCATTATGTTACTTTTGCATTACTTTTTGTCATCTGAGCTGGGCTTGCTCATTAATTTTTAATAACAAATAAGCAAAAAGTTATATTTTTGGCAACTGCAAAGGTTGTTTTACACCAAAAGTGAAATAAATTTGTTCCAGTGTAGTTATTCATTAATTTCATAACAGTATTTTAAAGTGTTACCGTGGTTCTTATGATAGGCCTTCCTGATTGCCAGTTTCAGTCAGCATCAGACCAGAATTTTGCTTTATCACATATTTTTTAGGACATTTTCCTGTAATTTTACATCATAAACTCATTTATCTTAATCTGTGACATGAGTGGCGGCTTGTTTTGTGGCTGGGTTTTATGTTCAAATCTGTTTATGTTTGGACATAAAACCCAATGATTTTTAAAATCACATGTCAATGAGGTTTTCCTTCAATGCCGGGATTAAACATACAGTTAAATGTAAACAAATATTACTTAAAATTCATTAGCAGTGTTGGGGAAAGTTACTTATAAAAGTAATGCATTACAATATTACGTTACTCCATTAAGAAGTAACTTAGTTACTTTTTATGGAAAGTAATCCATTATGTTACTTTTGCATTGCAGTCATCTGAGCTAAGCTTGCTTATTAATTTTTAATAACAAAGCAAAAAGTTATACTTTTGGCAACTATAAAGGCTGTTTTACACCAAAATAAGCCTCAGGCTGAAGTAAGTGCCTCGGTTTCTCTCAATATGGTGTTTGTGAATAAATGGGAAAGCAAAGTACTAATGTACCTAATGAAAAAGTAACTAAGGTATTTTGTTGTAAATTTAAAAGTAATGTGTTACTTTACTAGTTACTTGGAAAAAAGTAATCTGATTACGTCACTCATGTTACTTGTAATGCGTTACCCCCAACACTGTCTATTAGTATTTTGCTGTACCTCCGGTCCTGGAGGGCCAGTGTCCCTGCGGAGTTTAGCTCCAACCCTAATCAAACACACCTGAACCAGCTAATCAAGGTCTTACTAGGTATACTTGAAACTTCCAGGCAGGTGTGTTGAGGAAAGTTGGAGGTAAACTCTGCAGGACACCAGCCCTCCAGGAACAAGTTTGGTGACCCCTGTTGTACTGTATAGGTTCAGCCAATATTCTTGCACATTTATTTTCATTCATTTTGCTGGTGTTGACACAGGGATTTTGTGGGTCAGTGGGTAAATGCTCAAACATCTGTCTTATTTTCTATTTTAAATAGTTAACTCTTTGATATGATATCAGATGTTAAAACTGTAAACCTGGAATTTGTGACTTTTAAAATCAAAACTTCTGAAAGCTTTTAAAACACCAGGCATCATACACATCTGTTGTTCCGAACTGAACAAACTCACACAAAAAGATGCGCCTTGTTGCTAGGAGACACATGACAAATGAAAACATGTGTTCTGAAATTGGCTCAAAATATCAAAAATGTTTGATATCCTCTTACAGTGACTGTGACTATCATACGCTACAAGATTTTGGTGAAATCTGACAATTCTGACTGCCCAAAAGTCTTTGACTTTCAGCAACTGGTGTCGACTCGTCCAAGAAAAAAATTTGGGCAAAAGTTGTGAAGTGTATTCCAGACTACTGGTACTATTTAAACTAACTAAAATACTTACAATAAAACTATTTGATATGAAAAAAAGTGGCATGCCATCCTTGGTCCTCCTTGTTCCATTGCAATTTATTACAAAGATGGACATATGCAATAACCACGCACCTTGTCGTCATCCTCACAGGTCATGACGTTGGAGAATGGGATCTCAGCCTTGAACATCTTTCTGCAGTGCATGAGCTGTACCAGCAGGTAACAGACTGTCTTAAACTTCATCCTTTTTGCCGGCTTTATGTCTGATAGGATCAGCCCAGGAAAAATCTGCAGAGAGAGAAAGAGAGAAAGAGAGGGGGTGGGAAGAAATGTGAAATGAGGAGAGAAAAGATTAACTGAATGTGTGAAAATGGCTGCAGTGACTGTTGTCTGAAAAAAAACAGAAGTGACTTAAAAAAAGTGATATGAAGAGGATGCCTCTAATCTATTTGTAACGAACACCAGATGGACGAGGATGTTTGTAAAGCTTTTGATTGTGCATGTATGGATAATTTTATTGCACTGCACTCTGGAAAGATACAGCTGGGATAGAAACTCAAAGCTTTAACAGAAATAGACGTCTAATGGGTGTTAAGTTCATCAAGCCTGAGAGAGACATCTGTATACACTAACATTTAAACATTAGGAGCTGGTAAGATTTTTACTCACCAAAGGTGCATTTATTTGATGAAAAAATGCAGCAAACCCATTTAAAATACTTGCTGTATATATTAATATATTTTAAAATGCAATTTTATTTCTGTGATATCAAAGCAGAATTTTCAGCATCATTACTCCAGTCTTCAGTGTCACATTATCCTTCAGAAATCATTCTAATATGCTGAGTTGCTGCAATCATTTTACTAAAATTACTACTGTAATTCTTTACTACCAATGAAATTCTAATTCTATAATGCCAGTGTAACCAAAGCTGTGTAGGAACATACAGAAATAAAGGTACAAAAGCTGTCTCTGAAGCAGTAACTTTGCAAACTGTACTAATTTGGGTACTAATATGTAACCTGTGAGGTACTAATATGCACCCTTTAGGGGTAAATAATGTAAAAAGGTGTAATTTTTTGAAAACATACCACCGCAGTGACAGCATTTGTACCTTTTTTCTGAGAGTTAAGGGAAAAATAATACTACCAAATAATACTACATTCTAAGATTTGCCTGCTTTTCACAATCCAGGCAAATTGTGATGGATAAAATCAATCCTTCTTTATTTACAGTGTAGTTTAATCCTAAAAAACACCACATTACAGAAGTGAAATGCTTTACTAGTGTGGTTTTATGCTGTCTATGATGTGACAATGTATTTGTACCTTGCGTCTGTGTGAGGGCACAATAAAGTATGTCTCGATGGCATGTTTGCTGAGGAAAGCGTGTCTTTCATGGCCGAATCCTGGCTCCACTTCGTAATCTCCATTCAGACATTCAAGCGTTGCTCTGGTGATATGAACCTTCCTGTTGGTGGAGGGGCAAATGATCATACTTTTACCTTTCTGCTCATATGGTCCTCGCTATATGAAGGTTGCATGATGGTTGGGGGAAAAAAAAAAGGCATAAATATCTGAATATGTGGTGTGTGACTAACCCAGGCAGTCCTCCTGCCTCCATCATGTTGGCCAGTGTTACGTCATTGGACCAGACGTCATACTGCCACTTGCGGAGCCCCAGAACTCCACACAGCACACGGCCTGTGTGCAAACCCACACGCATGTTCAGGTCCACCTCAGTCGCTTCCGCAACAGACCTGATTACATAGATACATTCACAAAAAAAGTTAAACTTTACTTTTTGCAATACATGAGTGGTCTTTATACTGATAAAAAAAAAACTTTTCTGTTACAGATTCAGTATTAGAAATGGCTTCTCCACACATTTGATGCTAATTTACTAATTTATGTAGTAAATTTTCTGCTGGCCACCAATAGAGCCTTTTATAGGCCAGTGGTTTTCAATCCTGGTCCTGGGGACCCACTACTCTGCACATTTTGCATGTCTCCCTTATCTGTCACACTCAGTTCAATACATGGATCTCTCTCCTGACGAGCTGATGATCTGAATCAGGTGTGTTAAATAAGGAAGACACACAATATGTGCAGAGCAGTGGGACCCCAGGCCCAGGTTTTCGGTTACATTCATCCAAAGTACAATTAAATTAAGAGCAATAAACGCTGAAAAGCTTACGTAAAAGTAGTGGTGTCAAAATTAGCACATTAACGCAGGCATTTAATTTTTCCAGTTTAACGGCATTAATATTTAACACAGTTAAAGAAGAAGTCCACTTCCAAAACAACAATTTACAGATAATGTACTCACCCCCTTATCACCCAAGATGTTCATGTCTTTCTTTTCAGGATGAGCATTTGAGATTAAAAAGTATTTAAACTGTATTTTTTTAAAATGAAAATAACCGATTTTTTCGCTAGATAAGCTCCTTCGTCCTTGGCTGGGATCGTTTACAACCGCATTTGGGATCGTTTGAAGCCGCATTTAAACTGCACTTTGGAAGTTCAAAATCGGGGCACCATATCAGTCCATTATATGGAGAAAAATCCTGAAATGTTTTCCTCAAAAAACACAATTTCTTTACGACTGAAGAAAGAAAGACATGAACATCTTGGATGACAAGGGGGTGAGTACATTTTCTGTAAATTGTTGTTCTGGAAGTGGACTTCTCCTTTAACGCAGGGCTGGAGTTAGGGTTGGACACCCCATTCACAACTGCTGCTTCTGTCTCTTTTTTTGTCTTAACAAGAAGTGTGTTTATTTAGTCGCAGAGGCTCTTTATGATCACATCAAATGGGAGATTTTTCATATGTGCACTCCGACTTCACTTCAGCGCCAGGCGCTAGTCAAACGAGCATGGGAAAAGTACAGGTGAGGAGGGAGCTTTATTAGAACAACAGTGAACTGCGGTCAGATGAGATGTTGTCATGTAAGTAAAAACGAATGTACCTGTCCTGTCAGCCGTTATATTGTTCTTAGCATGCATGCTTCAAATGCATGTACAAATATGGCAGCACACGCTGTAGCCTGTATCATTTCATATTAAAGCACAAATTAAACTTCAAGCATGGGTGTCAGATCTGTGTCACATTCAGAAGTGGAAGCTCTTAAAGTAATAGCAGCCAAATAACATAATAACCCAGCTGCTGTGATGTCTATTAATAAAAAAAAAAAAGGATTCATCTATATTTAATTTAGTGTTTAGTGGTTGGTAACTTTATTCAATTTCTGTATACTTGCTGAAGGGCGCAGGTAAATAATGGGTTTATGTGAAGATTGTTGTAAATTCACTTAAATTAGAAGTTATTTTTTAAGTCTAATAAATGTTAAAACTGATAACTCTCACGTATACTGTAATTTTGAATGGCTAGTCAATGGTTAAATATCAGGGGGAAAATCCTTGAGACATCAGTAATATTGTGATACTCACCTTCAGTCATAAAAAAAAATTAACAAATATTAAAAATATACTGTCTTTATGTTGTTTCTATATTAATTTGAATATTAATGTAAAAATTATTGCAATATTAAAGTATACTTAAAAACTAATGTGAGGTGGGCTAAATCGTGATTATTTTTAGTGATTAATTTTTTAAACGATTGACAGCACTACTAGCAAATTAATTGATTTAAAAGAAAATTGGAAATCTGTAATTGCAAAAACAGGTAAATAAATAAATAAATAAGCATGGAAAAATACAATTTTAGTTAGAAATTTAATTGCAATCTGCCATAAATGATCTTATAGGCTTAATATTACTTAAAAATTACATTTTAATTTTAGTGACGTCCAAATTGTGAACAACCAAATCCCATTTTTAATGTTTTTGTTTGTTTGTTTGTTTTTTATTAATTTGTTAAGCCTAATTGCTTAAGATAAAACATTAACTAAAATAAAATAAAATAATGAAAAAAACAACAACAAAAAAAGCTATGCGTTTTTCTTTAGTTTTAAGTTGATGTACTAAAACTTAAGTAACATTAATAAAAAAAAAAAAAAAAACTGTAATAGTATCTTAGTTATACTAAAATAACACAAAATGATTGGAGATGTCTAGCAATACCATCAGAAAGAAATCTGTCATATCACCAGAAGACTGTTTTGAAATTTCGATTAAAAATTAAGAGGTCAAAAGAAATTTGAAAAAATGAAACATGTGCATGGATGAATCATACGCAATACGTTCTATAAAAATATTTATTTGATTTTAAATAACTACTGGGTATAATCACCATAACAAATAACATCACAAACAACAAGAAAGCTCCTAGAAACAATTAACTGGTGAAAACATACCCTGAACACTATATATTTCCACCTAGAAAACTAGAGTCAGGTTTTTTGCCTCTTTTTCAAAGCTCCTTATTCTCTCTTCATCCCTCACTATAATGCTGGATCTGATGATTGAAGAGAGAGAGAGAGCTTTGGCAGGAGGAATTTCTCCTCTGTTTGCTACCAGCACAAAGCAGGAGATCTACACTAATGTGAGACAGAAAGTGTGTGTGTGAGAGAGAGAGAAAGAGAGAGAGAGATGTGTTTCTATGTGAGTGAGAGTTCTCATCCGCGTATGCATGCGTGTGTGTGAGTGTGCATATTCTAGCACCTGTGTGAGGTGATAAGAGACTGCAGCAGTGAAAGCCGCCTTAGAATTCAGAGCAGAGAAATGAATACAGTGAAGCAGGTCTGACACACACACACACACACACACACACACACATTCCCACACAAATAAAATCACTATAGCTTTCAAATACAGTCTGTCAGATCATCGGAGCTTCTGCTGACCGGCTCAGTGACTGCTGTTAAAACAAAATGAGATTTGGCCACAAACACTCACGTGATGGTGTCGATCATGTCCAGACCCATCTCCACGCAGCAGTGCGCATGGTCCGCTTTGGGCTGGGTCAGACCGGACACACAGTAATAACAGTCTCCCAAGATCTTAATCCTCCTGCAATGGTTTTCCTGCCAATCAGTCACACAAAAGCACGATGGGAGTTTTTTAAGAGACACACAAAGCCAATAAATGGAATGTGCAGTTGAAAGCAAGTCTGTTGATTAATATCACACATCTACCAGGTTATACAGAATCTTATTTCTTGTAAATTCCGTCATTAATTAATCACCCTCATGTTGTTCTAAACCCGTAAGACCTTTGTTTATCTTTTGAACACAAATTAAGATATATTTGATTAAATACAAAAGCTATATGACCCTGCATAGACAGCAATGCAACTGACACATTCAAGGCCCAGAAAGGTGTTGTGAACATGCAGCAGAGACTGAGATGGAAGAGAAGAAATGGTTAAATAAAATCGTTGTTTTTGTTTTCTTTCTGCACAAAAATGTTTTCAGAGCGTCATAACATTACAGGCGAATGAATTACGTCACATGGACTTAGGGGTGTAACGATACATGTATTCGTACCGAGCCGTCACGGTACGGGCATCTCGGTTCGGTGCATGAGGCCTTACAACCAATACAGGCAATTCACCTTCAATCCAGAAGATAACGTTACATTAAAGGCTTGCGTACTCAACTGTTTGCGAAATGGAGCTTTGTGCTCTTGTATCCTATCTTTCTCATTTGGAACAAATCCAAATATTCCATAATATTTTCATATTGACGATGGCTGCGTCCGAAAGCTCTAAAATTCTGCCTTCGGAGGCAGCATTCCAAGGCGGGAAGGCATCAAGGCACGTCCGAATTCTAATTCTGCTTCACTTCCTGTCTCCTGAGGTACCTTCATCTGATGGAATTTTGAAGGCAGCATAGATGTATCCTTCGCTGCCTGCGATTTCCCACAATCCTGTGCGTGTGCGTCATATGGGCTATATAAATAAAGATATTCTGGTGAAATTAGACTTATTACTTTATATAATAGATGAGATTTTGACCATGATATTCTTTATGAATCGTAATAATGTAAAAAGCATAATAAATAATATTGTTTGTAATAATAGTATTTAATAAAATGTTAAAAGAGTTCAAATGAGTAGTGAATAAGAATAATATTTACAACACACTACCAATAATAACGAAACAGCCACTAATAACAATGACCTGTTCTGCAATATTACTTGCATCAGTGCTTTTATTTATTTAAGCAAAAAGTAGCTGCCATTCTCAGACGTCTTTTCCGACGCACAGACCTTCGGTGGGTAATGACATCGAGGTCTTTATGTATTATTAAAGCATTTATATATAACTGTATAAGATCGTTTTTCTACAAATTCTACAACTTAACCGTTAGGTAACCTAGCAACGGCGTCATGTTCTGCTGCCTCTGAAACTGTTTCTAGAGTTGCCTTCGCAGCCTTCGAAGTCACTGCCTGATAAGGCAGCGAGGCAGCAAGTCAGCTGACTAGGTTTTCGGACGCAGCCGATGTATCCAAATTCTAACGCGTTCCTAAGGTGACACAGTGAGGCGGGCGCCCTCATGTTGTTTTGTGTTTGTGTGCACGGGCGCGATTACTTCAGCTTTCCTCATACCAGCAAAATCAACTTAAACAAAAAACAAATAGGATGTCGCTTTCTGCCATTTAAGTTTCCTTTCTGTCAGCAAATATATGCTACGTTACGTGTCGCACTGTTCCCCCCCCCTGGTTTAACAGTTAACTAAATTAAATATGTCAGGTATTTATTCCTTGTATGTATGTACTGGATATTTATAGCCTATATGAGACATTATAATTTGATATAAAAATTTGTATTTTTACATATAGGTGGGAAAAAAATTAATTTGTACTACTGTCTGTTAAAAATAAATGAAAAGAAATTTAGCACAGTAGATTTTTTGTTTGTTTGTTTTTTTTTTCTGTTGTACCGAAATTGTATCAAACCGTGACACCCGAACCGAGGTACGTACCGAACCGTGTCATCTGTGTACCATTACACCCCTACATGGACTTCTTACGATGTCCGTACTACCTTTCTGGGCCGTTTGAATGCTTTAGTTGCTGTCTATGCAGGGTCAGAAAGCTCTTGGATTTCATCAAAAATATCTTATTTTGTGTTCTGAATATGAACGAAGGTCTTACAGGTTTGGAACGACATAAGGGTGAGTAATGACAGAATTTTTATTTTTGGGTGAACTATCCCTTTAAGAGTGAGTGAATGAAAGAATGGTTATGGTACTGCTGGAACAAACTATTAGGATTTTTCTTATATTGACAGTCAATAAATGAGCAGATGAGAGTTTACTTAGCTATCAAAACTATAAGACGTAATATACACTACCAGTCAAAAGTTTTTGAACAGTAAGATTTTTTATGTTTTTAGTCTCTTCTGCTCACCAAACCAGCATTTATTTGATCCTAAGTACAGCAAAAACAGTATGATTTTCAAGTATTTTTACTATTTAAAATAACTGCTTTCTATATGAATATATTTTAAAATGTAATTTATTTGTGTGATTTCAAAGCTGAATTTTAGCATCATTACTCCAGTCACACGATCCTTCAAAAATCATTCTAATATTCTGATTTGCTGTTAAAAACCATTTATTATTATTATGTTGAAAACAGCTGAGTAGACTTTTTTTTTCAGGTTACTTTGATTAATAGAAAGAAGAACATTTATTTATCTGAAATACAAATCTTTTGTAACATTATAAATATCTTTATCTAACTTATCACTTTTGATCAATTTAAAGCATCCTTGCTTAATAAAAGTATTAAGTTTGTTCCCTGTCAGTCTGTACTTTTAAAATAAAAAAGTTTGGTGTCTCAGTAAAGATTTGTATTTTTAAATGAAATATTTCTGAATGCATTAAATTAATCAAAATTGGCAGTAAAGACTCCACATTGTTACAAAAGTTCTTTTTAACAATCCATTTATCAAGGAATCCTGAAAAAAAAGATCATAGTTTTCACAAAAATGTTAAGCAGCACAACTGATGATAATAAGAAATGTTTTTGAGCACCAAATCAGCATATGATTCAGCATTTGACTTTAGAATGATTTCTAAAGGGTCATGTGACCAGAGGAAGCATTGCCAGATTTAGACAAAATTGTAAACTATAGTTAAGTACATATATGGAAAGATACTGATACACGTAACCATTTGCAAATACTTGATCAGGATTAGACTCTCTCCAGTGATTCAACAGAACAATAAGACACTCAGACTAAAGAGAGCAAGACAAACAGAAAGACAGAAAAGAAGAAACTCTACAGATCGATTGCTCTATTTCATTAGAAATGCACCATCTGGCACCACAGGGCAGGAGGAGACTGTGGGAAACCCCCTGTCACAGCAGACACACACAC
The DNA here is from genome assembly GCF_022985175.1 of Labeo rohita. Classification (NCBI taxonomy): domain Eukaryota; kingdom Metazoa; phylum Chordata; class Actinopteri; order Cypriniformes; family Cyprinidae; genus Labeo; species Labeo rohita. The sequence goes on along the minus strand of NC_066888.1, from coordinate 10,218,508 downwards.
ACACACACACACACCATCTGTGCCAGTCATTTCCAACTGTTGTCTGAATTTCAAACTAATGTCAAACTTGAAAAAAAAGTTTTAGTTTTGAGAGCTACATTTCACAAAAAGCCTTACTTTTCTCTGATTGTATTTAGCCAAAATTTACACTTGCTGATTTGGAAATACAGATAGATAAAGTGAGCCGTGAAAGTGTTGGAAATGCGAAACTAATCTGCTTTTATCTCTTTCTAATACACAAGAAACCACAGTTTTACTTATTTGGAGGATTGATAATTACAAAGATCCAAATAATGCAAAAGCCTCTAGTAAAAGCTGCGGCTGTAATTTGCAGTTATTCAACATCAAAGACACTTGTGAAGGATCCCAGACAGCACCTTTGAAAAGTGCAAACACAATCATAGCTGTCAGGATGGTAATTTAGCATTTACTGTCAGGGGCTGATGAAATATTTACAAGTGTTTGCTAAGACAAGCATCTCTATTATTATTGTTAGGGATCAGAACAAACCCTTAAGCTTTTATTAAACTTTGTGAATAACCTGTCTTGCACAGTTTGTTCTGTGATCATTAAAGAAACTAGATGTTTGTTCTGAAGGTATGCTAATATTTTTCTAAGTGATCAAACTAGACAGTAGACAAGAGAGTAACACTTAAGGTATGTTTATGTTCATGTTTATGTCATGAATCATTCTAATATGCTGATTTGCTGCTCAAGAACATTTCTGATTATTATTTATTAAAACAGTTGTGCTGCTTAACATGTTTTGTGGCATATTTTAGGATTCTGTGATGAGAAGATCAGGATTTAAATGTGAAACAGAAATCTTTAGTAACATTATATTGTAAATTAATGTTGATTTTTTTCAGTCAGAAGTCTTTAGTCCACTGTGATTTTTACTATGCTAATACTATTTCCAATTCAAATGCTTCCACTCTCCCCGCAGTGCACAGAGCCACTAATGGGGATTATAATTATAATGTTGATTAGCATATTGCAGTAAGACTGTGAGCAATCATGTAAGTTACCGCATATGCCCAGTGATTTAAGATTCTCTCCACACATACACATCAATAGCATTACTTACTGTAGCGAGCTCATCAAACTTCCCAAAGAGCTCGTTCAGCAGTTTGACCAGCTCCTGGGCCGTGCACTGTGAAGCCAGACTGGTAAAGCCCACAATGTCTGCAAACAGGATGCTGCACATAACGAGAGGACAACAGGTTACGATGATTCAAACAAGACCTTACACTGTTCTTTGTTACTGCATCAGGTTGACTAAAGAAACGAATACGTTTGAATGAACGTACAGTATATTTAGCCTATTGGCCTTTTTTCATTAAAACATTACAGTAAGTCAGATTAGCCCAGGCGAGGGTTACAGGGAGTGCTTAGCTCACCCAGATGTTGGTTTGACCCAACTGAGTTGTCAAGGTTTGGCTGGTTAGTACAGTCCAATTAACCAACCAGCGTGGTATCATTCAATTTAAGGGATAGTTCATCCAAAAATGAAAATTCTGTCATTATTAGTCAACCTCATGTCGTTTTAAACCTGTGTGACTTTCGCTCATCAGCACAAAGTAAGATATTTTTGCTGAAATCCGATATTTCTCTGACCCTGCATAGACAGCAACACAACTGACATGTTCAAGGCCCAGAAAGGTAGTAAGGACATAGCTAAAATAGTCCATGTGACATCAGTGGTTCAGTTGTAATGTTATGAAGCTATGAAAATAGAAAAGAAAGAAGAAGAAGAAGAAGAAGACAAAAATAACAACTTTGTTCAACAATTTCTTCTTTTCTGTGTCAGTCTTTGTTGCACATTTACAAGAGTAATACTGATGTCAGATGGACTATTTTAAAGATGTCCTTACCAACTTTCTGGGCCTTGAAAGTATCAGTTGCATTACTGTCTATGCAGGGTCAGAAAGCTCTCAGATTCCATCAAAAATATCTTAATTTGTCTTCTGAAGATGAACAAAGGTCTTATGGGTTTGGAACAACATGAGGGTGAGAATTTTCATTTTAGGTGATTAGGTGTTATTATTGTTAAATTAAAAATAAAATATTTTTATTAAAGCTGCAATTAAATGGAAGCAGCGTAAGATCTATTTCATTTTACACTGTGATGAACATTTGAGTGAAATGTTTTTAAATAAAGGTACAGTATGGTGGCAACTTGGTTCTATTCATCAGTTGTTGATTAGATGGCGTTGATCTAAATGTGAGTTTCCAGTCAACTGTAAGAAAGCAGCAGAGTTTAAGTGGACAAAATGATTTGAGAAGTCCTGTATATAATATAAAAATTATTTTTCTAATTTGTACAATAAAACAAAGATTACTGGAGAACGTTTTAGAAAAAAAAAATACTATAGAGCGTTTGCACTTACATCATTAATTGGTCAGTTACCCCGATGCACGGCCATACTGGCGACACTCGGATGTAAACTACAGCATGGATTGCACAGTTAACATAATACTGAATATGTTGTTCTGCTCATTTATGCAGTTTAAACTACAGAAAAAAAATGTGTGGAAGCTGCTAAATCATATAGAGAAGAACTCAGTAAGCAGGAAAGGGCAATATTTTGATAAACTAAAGTTGATATGTGGCAAAAATACGTACGAGTAGTATAAAAGGAGAACTCCACTTACAGAACAACAATTTACAAATAATTTACTCACCCTCTTGTCATCCACAATGTTCATGTCTTTCTTTCTTCAGTCGTAAAGAAATTGTTTTTTAAGGTAAACATTTCAGCATTTTTCCCAATATAATGGTCTGATATAATGCCCCGATTTTGAACTTCCAAAATGCAGTTTAAATGCAGCTTCAAACGATCCCAAATGCGGTTGTAAACCAAGAAAGAAGGGTCTTATCTAGCGAAACGATCGGTGATTTTTATAAAAAATAATACAATTTATATACTTTTTAATGCCAAACGCTTGTCTTGTCTTACTCTGCCTGGACTGTTTTTGTTCCTGTTCATGACAGTTAGGGCATGTTCTTCCTCAACAACTTCCTGGGATCGTTTACAACCGCATTTAGGATCGTTTGAAGCCGCATTTAAACTGCCTTTTGGAAGTTCAAAATTGGGGCACCATATCAGTCCATTATATGGAGAAAAATGCAAAAATGTTTTCCTCAAAACACATAATTTTTTTTACGACTGAAGAAAGAAAGGCATGAATATCGTGGATGACAAGGGGGTGAGTAAATTATTTGTAAATTGTTGTTCTGGAAGTGGACTTCTCCTTTAATTAAGATATTAGCCTAATATTTCAGTTACCTGACCAGAATTAATAATAAGAACAAACACGAACCTAGTTTAGTTTGGCCAAACACAAATGCCTTTTGTTTCTCAGATTCAGATTTGTTATAACTTTTGGCAGTTTATAGTACTCCAAATGTTTTTTCCCAGTCCAAACGATTAATAATAATAAGCCCAAAGCATGACAATAATTGTTCATTTTCAGCAGCAATAATAAGCAAAATATACTGGTTTCATTCGGTTCAGTGGCAATGTTTACGTTCAGTGCCACCAATATGGCCAACTGATGATGCGTTGTAAAATGTCTTTCGAATGTTACGAAAGACATTTACGAAATGTTACGAAATTTACTATAGTGAAAATAGTTACTACACCAATTTTTTTTAAAGAACACTAGAGAGTGTTATTTCACCAGAAGATAGAATGAAGACATATTGATTAAAAAAACAAAAAAACAAAGAAGACCAATAACCAATTACTCTTAGATTACTTACTACAGAATATGAAAATCTCAAATTTTATAACCCATCGTCATTAACATTAAAAAAAAAAAAAGTCATGCTGAGATTTAAATACCTATAAAACACTAGGACACTAACATCAACTAATTTAAAAGGACATTCAAACTCAAAACAAACCTGAAAGAAAGCTGAATTCTAAATTTAAAACTATAATGATAACTAAAGGCCCTATTAGTTACATAGCAAATCAGACTTAGGTTGTGGACTCAATAAAACCTATATTTCCAAACTAAGCAAACATGGCAGATAAATGAGAGTACAAACATATAGCTTATATAGCGCTCATAGTTACAGCCCACTCTTCCTGTTTGATCTGGAGCTGGGCTGTCTTTTAGACAGTCAGTTAGTCATGGAAAAGTTACTTGTGTGCATCATCTTTCGCTCCCCATCTCTTGGCTGTGTGTATGGCATATGTGTATATGTGTGTATGCGGTATTGTGTGAATTTGCCCCCCCAGCACTGCTTTGTTCCATCTCTCCCTCTCCGTCTCTCCGCATGTGTGGGCAGTGTGGGTTAATTGAGCAGCTCTTGAGTTGATAGCACTAGCGCTGTGGGCGCCGTACACGCTGTGCGAGCTTTGGTTGGCAGCCAGACTCAGGAACTTAGACGGCTGCGCGTGAGTGAAGAGTTGTTGACTCTTATTGACTCACTGATTCAGTATTCACAGTCACAATTTAAGTACAATGAAATTGACACTGTCTGTCTAGTCTGGAAAAAAAAACTGAAATGTAGTGCTCTCATCTCTCATTCATGGAATAAGTGTGGGTTTTCAACATGAATGGCTTGATTGTTGAAACACACTCTCTCTCGTTCTTTCTGTACCTGACGTTGTCGTGTCGCTGGATGTATATCTTATGGAAGATTCTTTCTGGTGGCTTCAGGAAGTCCTCCTTCATTTCCATGGCAACATTTCTGGGCAGCAAGCTCATGAGAAGGCGTTCCTGTAATGCGTCCATTACATTTTAGGATAAACAAGTTTCTGAACGTCTCAGTCAAGTTTAACTCTTTCCCCTCCCGCATTTTTTTTTTTTTTTAAGTTGCCAGCCACTGCCAACATTTTTGATCATTTTCACAATATTTCAATGCACCCAGAATATTTTGTTGTATAAATATCTGAAAATGCAATATGTTAAAAGAAATCATAGACTCTCTGTTTTTAAACCAAAAACCCATTTTTTTCTAGCTGCATGCATTATTTTTTCATAAACACTTTGACTTTAATGTGGGAAAGTTTAAAAAAGCAACATTTTAAGCTAAAAGCTGAGAAAACTGCATTTTTGTTAAAGACTGTAACCAGATTCAGAACAATGATCAAATCATAGATGGAGAAGATTGCAGTCTAAACTATTTCCTAGGTCAACATTTCATTCAGTAACATTAAGCAGCTTTGATTTATATGCTGTTTAATGTTTGATGGCATTATATTACATACAGTTGAGTTCAAAAGTACATGCACCTTGCAAAATCTGCAAAATGTTAATTATTTTACAAAATAAAAGGGTTCATACAAAATGCATGTTATTTTGTATTTAGTACTGACCTGAATAAGATATTTCACATAAAAGAGGTTTACATATAGTCCACAAGAGAAAATAATAGTTAAATTTATAATTTATAAATGACCCCATTCAAAAGTTTAATACTGGGTTGTTACCTAAATGATCAACAGCTGTGTTTTTTTTTTTTTTTTTTTTTTTTTTTTTTTTTTTTAGTGCGAGTTGTTCACAAGTCCCTCGTTTGTCAATGACCCTTTCCAACAATGACCATCTTTTCACACCGAGGACAACTGAGGGACTCATATGCAACTATTACAGAAGGTTCAAATGCTCACTGATGCTCCAGAAGGAAACAAGATTCATTAAGAGCTGGGGGTGAAAACTTTTTGAATTTGAAGATCAGAGTAAATTTAACTTATTTTGTTTTCTGGGAAAATTCTGTAGCTTCTGAAGGGCAGTACTAAATGAAAAAATACGATATTTAGGCAAAATAAGAAAAATGTACACATTCTGTTCAAAAGTTTACAAAGTTTCTCTTATGGGCTATATGTAAATGTCTTTTATGTGAAATATCTTATTCAGGTCAGTACTAAATAAAAAATAACATGCATTTTGCATGATCCCTCTTATTTTGGTAAAATAGTTAACAATTTGCAGATTCTGCAAGGTGTATGTAAACTTTTGACCTCAACTGTATGCATCTGCTTACATACGCAATCACTTGTTTGTGCTTCTCCTTCATCTGTGTTTTGATCCAGAGATTCGGTACTCTTTCAGATGATGTCTAATAGCGCCCCCTATCATATAACAGTGAAAACACAGAAAGATAGAAAATTCCATCAATCATGGGGAAAGAGTTAAGCTGAATTAAAGAATAAATTATTCTATTACTCTACAGAATTAATTTACCCATTTTTTAACATTACTATATATATATATATATATATATATATATATAAACAACCAACAAATCAACTCTCTCTCATATTTAGGTGCAATATGTAATACTGACAGTTAGTGGTTTAAATAAGTACTGCCGTCCAAAATCAAAATATTGTTTCTCTCGACCACTCCTCCTCAGATTTGACGCTCACACGGGTTGCCAGATGCAACAAAGGAACGAGCGCAACCAACAATGTTAAGCAACAACACTAAGTTTTAATATCCCTCTAGTCATAGAGCTTATTAGTTGGATGCCAAGGCTTTTTAGGACAGGTAGAATCTGCAATCTCTGATTCAGTTCATTTGCTGACTTCCATAGCTGCAGTATGCTGTGTTTTTTTTCCCAAACTGGCATCCCGGTGTGCCACAATAGTATTGGGTAAAATGGCAGTTCGGGGAATCACACAGACCAAAGCAAAAACAAACATTTTGACACGTAACTCACATTTCAAAGTAGAATAACTGACTGTAGCATCGTTTTCTGAAAAACAAGTATGTGAACTCAGCATGTTTCCTAAATATCTGCAAACATATAATGGTACAGTCAAAAACTACATACAGCACCTTTAAAGTTCCCATGAAGTGTGCTCCAAAACAATAACAAAATTTGCATTTACAAGACATAAACATTTAAAACTTAGTCTCTAAGTTACGGCAATATGGATCAACGATTTGGATTACATCACCCTGCTCTTCAACTTCTCATCAAACTTTCTGTCCAATCAAATGCCCTATAGAATCCGAAACGTCCCGCCCCCTACACTATAAATAAATGCTGAAACTGTGGCTGAAATCGGTCACTTGTTCACAGTTTTAAACAGAGTTACACAAATCGGTCACTTGTTCACAGAGCTCAAGCTGTGATATATAAACGAAAGGCTATTGGCTATTTAAAAAAAGGGGGCAGAACTGCTTGATATGTCCTGCCCTGTCTTCCTGTTTCAGTTGACATTTCGTCAACACATAAAATAACTCTGCGAGTTTCAAAGCACTTCAGTGGACCTTTAAGACATTTGCTCAACCAACTTTATGAGATCCCACCTTGGTAGAGAGTGTTCCGACATACAATGAAAAGTAACAGATCTGACTATTGTTGTGTATGTAAACATGAAAATAAGTAATTTATGTTACATAACAAATGTGAAAGTCTCTTTAAGTAATGTTCACCAGAGACATGGAAATTTCCAAGGGAAGCCATGGCCTTCCGGTTGGTCTTCAAATTGACGTCACGACTGAACGGCTCCATAAAAAAACCCATTAAAATGATTGTGATGGCCATTGTATAATGGTTTTTGTTAGTTTAAAACTGGCCATTTCTGTTATCTGTATACGTTCTATCTAATACGCTGATAGCTGTAAAGTGGCCAATCTCTGTGAGAGATCACAGTTCTGAGCGTTGGAGTTGGTTGGCATGGCAAAGGTAAGTTTCCGTGGAAACGCATATAGTTCATTGCCAAACCATGCGTTACTAAAAGCAGGTGATAAATGCCTTCTCGATGAGCAAACCTCAGCGAGCCATGCCACCTGTGTTAGAAACCCAACGGGTCGCTTTGTCACTCGCCTTCACTCAAAAGTTGAGCTGAGAGTTGGGCTGAGAGTTTGTAGCAGCATGACTATAATTGCCTAAGACTCTTTCATTGACTGTAAAACTTAAAACCAACAAATATTAGTGTCTGTTACATATAATTTTAGTTACATGTCATTGGATCTCTATTTGCTGCAAATATATAAACTACCGTATATAATTCTCTGGCCAAAAATACAGTGAAAATTAGGGCTGGCTAAAAAATATTGATTTTAATCGATTCTTATTTTTATGAAACTATATATTTTCTTAAACCTCAAGAAGTGATTAGTCTGGCCTGTTTTCAGTTAACAAACAGAACACTGTAGCGCATATATCCAATAAATCACAAAAAGCTTTATGCTTTATTACTTTTCATATGAAACAAAATCTCAGATTTAAAATTCTGTCCATTTTATCACAGAATTCAAACAATAAATGCCATTTTGGCACCGTTTAATGTGGATCGCCTCACTTGAAGAGAAGCAGCACGTGAACTGATTATCTCCTCCCCTTTAAAACCAGTTTCAGCATGAAATAAACATGAATGAACATAAGAAGGTATGTTAAAAGCAAGAGTACAACTTACTGAAATCCATATCCTGTCTCATGTGATTGCTCAATCAGTGTAACTCCTAAATTGTTGGTCACAGGCTCAAGTGTCTTATGTCGTTGGAATCCTTGGCTCACACCAGACAAAACGCACACCTTGGATTTGGTTTTGTGGCAAAATTTTCAGGTATTGTGGATTTTTTGAAAAACCACAAACTAATCCTTGGTTTTTCACCTGATCGGAACCAAACCAGTGCAGAAAGATTCTCTGGAGAATAAACATCAATAATTACAAAAAAAAAAAAAAAAAAAAAAAAAGTTGACCTTTCGACTCACCATAACAAAGGAATGCCAAAACGTTTGAAAGTGGCAGGGCTGTCTTTACTAAAACAGCTAAACTTTTGAATGGAATGAACGGATATCTTCACCAAGATCTGAGGTCACATGAAAAAAAGTTGCGGACCTTGGCCACTTGGTGGGTCTATAAGAGGGAAAAAAAAAAAAAAAACATATAAATGGCTACAACTGCACAACTATTTGGCCTATCACCATGAAAATCAATGTGCATGGTCTTGTTCTAAAGTGCCACAAGTGTCTACACGGACATTGGTGTATCTCGAAAAACATGGCTGCCATTGGCCGACGAATTTTAAGCACCTGTTAGACAAGGTTAACGAAGGCCGATCGGAACAAAACTCAGTGGGCCTGTTCGACTCAGGGCCCCAGAGGTCTGCATTTTTCAAGGGTGTAAATGATTGCACGTCACACATTTGTTTACACAAACGTGCAATATCCATATCATACTATAGGACTCCTCATTCTGGACAACTTTGCCTCTAGAAGCACTGCTGTCAATCAAATCATTTTTTAAATGATTGAGAAGATGTACAAAACCTACACTGTGAACTAGTCATAGGTTTTTTGCTCAATTTGGAAAAAAAAAAACACTGCAGTGCAATTCTCTGGACTCCCTATCCAATAATTATCAAAAAAAAAAAAAAGTTGAAATTTACCGTTTGGGAAGCTATAACAGGGTTCTTTAAAAAAGAGGCCTGTCCAAGTTTACCAAAAATCCTATAAAGCCTAAAGGAAAACACAAAATTTCACAAAACCTGCTGAGCACATGCGACAGGTGATTCTAAACAAGCACGCAAAGTTTTAAGGGGATCAGACCATAGCTGGTGCTATACAGTCATATCCGCTTTAAAAAAAAAAAAATCTGTGGTAAATAACCTGGATTTGCCAAAAATGTTTTTTTTAAATCATTGAATTAGGTGGTTACAAGCTTGGTAAATAATGTTTTGTTTTGTTTTTTCAAATGTGCTTAATGGCCTTAAAGCGCTTGAGCCCTGGTAATCGCTGCTTGCAGCTATATTTATTAGCAGTAGTATTAGTATTATAAATAATAATACTATTATTCAAAGCACCAAAAAAACAAAAGTTGAAAAAAAAAAAAAAACATTCAAAACTCTCTGGCCTCCCCTTTTCCATTTAAAATGTCCATTTATTCAAATAAAAATCCAATTAATCCAATTTTACTCAAATATTTTCCATCCCTGCGATTTAATTCATCTGTCCCAGAAACTCTCAAACTTTTGAAATCAACACGTGCCATTCTTGCTGAATGTGCACTTTAGTGCACATACAGTAAATGACAGATCATCTGTGCAAATGGAAAGATCACAGACTGGTCCATATCTCTGCAGCGAGTGTGCACACGTGTGTGAGAGTTTGCGTGTCAGAGAGAGAGTTGTGCGGTACAGCTTGGTGTGATGTATAGAGTGGGTGGTGTTACCTTCTATTCAGGGAGTTTGTTGGGTAGGAGGTGGATGAGTCATGTGCAAACAATTATAACCAATTTTCAGTCGCTAAGGAACAAGGGGAAAGTGTCCTCTTCGCTTTAGTTTGTATGAGTGTTTTGCATCTTTCCATCTTATGCCCCTCTCCACTTCATTTATAAATCATTCAGTAATTATCCACTGCAATCTACCCGGAGCTCGGCGAGGGAGATAAGTTATGCTAATGTTGCTATTTGATTCACATTCTTTATCATTGATATAATCCACAATGACAGCGAAAGATGAAGCGGTCTCACTGAGAAATAAAGTGGGATGGTGGATCTGGCTTGTTCCGGTAGATTGCCACTGCAAGAAAATCTTTGAATAAGTGCATCACAATCTGCTGTGTGGGCATTTTTTTCCAGAAATGTCCATCCCGCAAAAATGCCAACAGTTATAGCAAAGAGTTTGCTCTAAGTATAGAAAGTCCTGTTTCATTCAGGATTGGGCTTATACAGTAGAGGTGCTGCCGTGTATCTAGATGGATGCGTGGAAGTTGTTTATAATATCCACCTTTTTTTACCGTAAGAGCGGGCACGGCCTTTTGTCATTTTTTTGGGTCTGATGTCCAGTCTCATCCACGTCCAGCTATTTTTAGCTGTACAAAACAGCTTGTTTTGCTGATTAATATTGCAAATTGGTGTCTCATCATATTATTTTAATGTATTACCTTAATTACTTAATTTACTGCATTTTGTTATTCTTCTCGTATTTCCCTATAGCAAATAATGATCCAGAAGTCTCACTCATAGGCATATTTCCGCGTTGAAGAAAAAGGTGGATATTTGGGCTTCGGCTTAACTGTTTTTTATGCTGTCCTAAAATTCATGCAGCCAGAAAAATAATTACTGTTTACATTTTAAAATAATTTAAAGTCTTAACTTCTATTTAGATGTCTATATACAAAAAAAAAAAAGAAAGAAAGAAAGAAAAAAAAAAAGAAAGAAAAACATTTCACTTTAAAATTAACATGAATTTCATTCACAACCCATTTTACTGTAAGACATGTTTCAAAAAAAAGAAAAAATGTGTGACAAGAGTTAAATCAGTTTGCAGTAGATTGTGCAAAAAAATCTGTGTAATTCAGAAATGAACTGAAAAAATTAACTGAGATAAACAGGAGCAAATTAGAATTTACACTAAAATTTAATGAGGTAGAATTAAATGTCAAGACACACTTTAAATGTTACCTTGAGAGCCTTGTTTGAAACTTCTTTTTTTATACTCTTTTATACTCTACCATTCAAATGTTTGGGGTTGGTAAGATTTTTTATTGTCTCATATGCTCAGCAAAGCTGCATTTCTCTTAATAAAAACACATTACAACAGTAATATTGTAAAATATTGTTATAATTTAAAAATAAATATTTTCTATTTTAATATATTCCAAAATGCCTTTTTCTGTCATGTAAAGCTGAATTTTCATCAGTCATTACTCCAGTCTTCAGTGTTACATGATCCTTCAGAAATCATTCTAATATGCAGATTTGTTGCTCAAGAAACATTATTACTGTCAATGTTGAAAACAGTTGTGCTACTCAATATTTTTGTGGAGGAAGTTCAAAAACATTTATGTGTTTATTAATTTTTTTTGTATCAGTGTAAGTCTTTACTGTTACCTTTGATGAATGTAATGCATCCGGCTGAATGAAGTATTAAAATATACATTTCTTGAAAAAAAAAAAAAAGTACTGACTTTAATTTTTGCTCTGTATGTCTTGTAGACCAGACAAAAGAACACTTCATTTCCTGCCATTCATTAAATTCCAGTTCAACTTTGAGTTGAGCTGTTTTTCCATTTGCAAAAACCCACCTAATGTCATGACAAAAACGTACCTGTGGGAACATTTTCGCGAGATGCGAAATACATATCAATAATTAAGTCACTACAGTTTCCAACAGAAATGTCCACTTGAGATTGATAAACAGCGAGCACTTGTAATAGTTCACGTACACAGTTATGATTAAAGCTCCATGTGTTTCGATTTCCAGCCAGAACAAGCTTTCTCAGTAGTTCAGCCAGCACGGAATTGGACTTAGGATGCGGAATCCTTGGTTACGACTTCCATGAAAAACATGATTCACGATGAAGGAGCTATAAGATGAGAGATCACAAACAAGCTAAAACGGTATGCTTGCAATTGCACTTTTACGTTACATTCGCTTTTATTCATACTATCAGGTAGGTTTAGATGTAGTGCAGATAGGACGTTATTTTAAAACGTCATGGAGCATTAAGGAAAGCCCTTTCACACGGAACGTGGCAAACTGTGAAAATTTGCCGTGTTGAGGCGGTGTTCACAACGCGGCCTCGAGGCGGATGTTGCCATTGTTACAATTGTCAAGGTCACATTTGTATGTACTAAAAACTAAATAAAACATAACTGAAGTTTTGTGTTTGTGTCATCCTGTCATTAATTATTGTCATTATTTTTTTTTTTCCGTTTGGCACAAGTGGAGTAGTTTTTTAAGAATTGCCTTAAGAGCATAAAAAAGAGCTTCTGCATTTTCAACTATCCGTTATAAGTTCAGTTAAATGTTCTATGATTGGTTGCTAATAATATGTTTACTCATTGGTTAAAGCCGATGCAGCTGCCGCTGCTGCTCTCAAAAAGATAAAATACTGCGCCGTGCTCATGGAAGCAGCAGGGTTTAACTAGACACAGTTGTGAGTGTCTAGTTCATTTTGAATGGGAGACATGTGGAAAGCGGCAAACCACAGGCAGGCACCGCCAACTGAACTTATCCACAAGTTTCCTACGCCCCATGAGGCCTTGCGTCAAAACTGGGAACGTCTTTCGGTTCAAAGTAAACAAGCAGGGTGTGACACTCATTCCACCGAGACTTTCCTCCGACTGTTTCGGGAAAAGATTCAAAGCTTCGAGAGTGTCGAAAACAGCGCGATCTGGTGGTTAGTAAAAAATAAAGCAGCCAAAAGCCTGTGAAGCTCCGTCGGAAGAAGCATTCACCACAATTTCCATAGATCGATCCATGTTATATGCACAAATAAAAGCCTAACTGTGTGTGTTTGTTGAATTTCTGACTCTGATCACTTAATTTACCCATTGAACAATGCCATTAAATGCCAGTACGAACATCAGTATGACGTAATAGAAGAATGATGTACACATATATTAATTGCATATGACATACATTTAATTTTCCTGAAATAATCTGTATTCGTCATATTACTTGTATGACTGGGTATTTAAAAATGTAATCATTAAATGGGTCCCAATGAAAATGTACTTGCAATGTAAGATCTGGGGGCTGAACATTAGGACATGCAAAGTGAATCGCGCACATGACCGGACAGAAAGTGAGGCTTCTACAAAAGTGATTTCTACGTTAGAATTGAGGCTTCATCTGGCATGCCCTTTAACACAAGCTCTGATGTCTCGGTTCAAATGTCATTTCACTAGTTGACAGTCATTCAAGATTTAGCGATCCAAACTTGCTAATGATGTGGGAACACAAATTCAAAAAGCATATGTTGTCCATAAGAACGTAATGACATCTCTCATAAAGTTGTGCATCTTTACAAAGTAAACAATGGTCTAAAAAACACTTAGCCTTTTCGCTAATTAGCACACAAATACCATTGTATGCTACGTCCACCGCCTCACCGGAAGTTGTACCCACGTTCTTTTTTACAGTAGCGCCCCCTGGAAACTTGTGGATAACGGACAGTTGAAAATAGAGGAGAAGATTGTTTTTTTATGCTCTTAAGGCAATTCTTCTTCTTCAAAAAAAAAAAAAAAAAAATCCACTTGTGCCAAACGGAAAAAAATAATAATGACAATAATTAATGACAACATTTCCGTTACGTTTTATTTAGTTTGTAATAAATACAATTGTGACCTTGACATCCGTCTAGAGACCACATCGCGAACACCTCCTCAATGGCACAAAATGCTTCCACTATAAGAGAAGTCGGCAGCCTTGCGGCCTTTAGAGTTATAGCGCCACTCAACAGACATTTCAAGTCCGAACTGCGCTGACAAGTACAAAAACGTCACATAAACGTACTATATGTATGTTCATCTGTTCCAGGGGAAAAAACAAACACTCTTTTAGTGCCACTCAGTGGACATTTCTGTTGGAAACTGCAGTAATATGTACTTATTGGTTTGTATTTCGCATCTCGCAAAACATTCCCACAGGTACGTTTTCGTCATGAGACCAGGTTGGCAAAAACATGTTCTGTTAAGTTATACACAATAAAGCATACACTAAGAAACACTAAAAAGTGTCCATTTTGATTTCATGTTGACTTAAAAGTTTACATTTGCAGCTAGTAGGCTGAATAAAAATGCTAAGCCGTTAACTCACACTCAGTAGCATCGAGAGACTGTTCTGACGTGTTTTTGGTGGGCTGTAATGGCATTAAAGTTGCATACAGCCTGAATACCAACTACGTCAAGCACATGACCTCAGACCCAATCTCACAACTGTTTTGTGTGCCTTAGCACACATGCATCTATGCGTGCATGTATTAGTATGTGTTTGCAGAGAAAGTTTGACCTTTAAGCTAGTCAGGGTGGAATGAAGGCAATCTTGCAAGGTAAATTACCTGTCAAAACTGCAACTTTAACTTGAGAGAGAAAATGAAACAACTGATCATTTCATCGAGAACATGCAGCTGTTCACGTGTCGTGAAAGTCTGACCTGTTTCTCGTTCTCGTCCTCTAGTTGCAGGCGCTGTTGAATGCAGTTTCTGGCCTGTAGGAAGGCCTTCCTCTGGGCGCGCTCAGTAAGGACTCGCACAAACACACCCGACAGATTCACGCCGACCAGCAACACTGCATTTGCTACCAGCTACGAACACAGAGAGAGAGAAAAATAACAGGGTTTGTGAGACCAGCTCTGTTTATCAGACCATGCTGAAGGATTCTGACATTTAAACAACATTTGGCGAATGAATACGAACTTTCAGTGATTAGGAGTGGCGTGCTGGTAAGTGTGTGTGTGAATGAGAGTGAAAAACGGGGGCAAAGAGCAAAACTGGCTTGAAGGAGAGACGGAAACAGATGCCAAGAACGGGGGCAGTGGGTTCATTTTTTTCAATCCTTCCTGAGATGATAAGCTCGAGCGCGGAGACGGACACAAACCCCCCACGCTAGATAGCCTGAGCATCTCTATGGATTAGCTCCTGTGACCGAAAGAATCAGCAATTGCCTGGCTTTTGAGACACGTCACTTCAAACGGGCGCCTATTAAGGGCTTTGTATTGTTCGTTCATAGAGCAACAGAAAATTAGATTACCCAGAATCCCTTCAATTGGTCTGTGCATTCTTTTAACAGGCCCTTTGTAAATGAAAGTGAAGGCCATTTGCTAAATAGCACAAAGCAGTGACATTATTACAAATCCTTAGCAAGGTTATGAGGCTTACAAATTAGGTAACAAGGCTAATAAACAATGTGGCCCACGGAAGCCTGTTTCTGCCATGGTATGGACAAATAAAATAGGTAATTGTGATTGTTTTTATCCCATAATTAAGACATTTTTGTCACAATTCTAAAACCAAAAAAAAAAAAAAAAAGAAATATGAAATATAAACTCAGAATGCAAACTTGCTGAATTCTGAGTTTACATTTCATAATTCCGATTTTTCTTTTCCAAATTGTGAGTACTGAGTTTAAATCTCACAATTCAGACTTTGCAATTCTTAAAAAAAGGAACTAAGAGATATAAAATGTGCAATTTTGACTTTTTCTCTCATAATTGCGATAAGTAAGAATTTTGAGATATAAACACAGAATTCTTTCTCACAATTTTTTTTCTCAGAATTCTGATTTTGAGTCTTTATCATAATTGCAAGTTTATATCTCACAAATCAGGACTTTTATTCTCAGAATTGTGCGCTTATATCTCAGTTCTAATACTATATCTTGCAGTACTGCGTTTACATCTCACAATTCTGAGTTTATATCTCACAATTCTGCATTTATCTCACAATTCTGCATTTATATCTTGCCTTTCTAAATTTATATCTCAATTCTGAGTTTATATCTCACAATTCATAGTTTATATCTTACAATTCTGAGTTTATTTTTCACAATTCTTAGTTTATATCTCACAATTCTGCATTTATATCCCAAAATTCTGGGTTTATCTCTCACAATAATGCATTTACAGTATATCTCACAATTCTGCATTTATATCTCACAATTTTGAGTTTATGTCACAATTCTGCATTTATATCTCACAATTCTGCATTTATATCTCACAATTTTAAGTTTGTCACAATTCTGTATTTATATCTCACAATTCTGCATTTATATCTCACAATTTTAAGTTTATGTCACAATTCTGTATTTATATCTCACAATTCTGCATTTATATCTCACATTTTAAGTTTATGTCACAATTCTGTATTTATATCTCACAATTCTGCATTTATATCTCGCAATTCTGCATTTATATCTCGCAATTCTGCATTTATATTTCACAATTCTGTATTTACATCTCACAGTTCTGCATTTATATCTCGCAATTCTATTTATATCTCACAATTCTGCATTTAGATCTCGCAATTCTGCATTTATATCTCACAATTTTAAGTTTATGTCACGATGCTATATTTATATCTCACAATTCTGCATTTATATCTCACAATTTTAAGTTTATGTCACAGTTCTGTATTTATATCTTACAATTCTGCATTTATATCTCACAATTTGGAGTTTGTCACAATTCTGTATTTATATCCTACAATTCTGGGTTTATCTCTCACAATTCTGCATTTATATCTCACAATTTTAAGTTTATGTCACAATTCTGCATTTATATCCCACAATTCTGAGTTTATCTCTCACAATTCTGCATTTAGATCTCACAATTTTAAGTTTATGTCACAATTCTGTATTTATATCTTACAATTATGCATTTATATCTCACAATTCTGCATTTATATCTCACAATTCTGCATTTACATCTCACAGTTATGCATTTATATCTTGCAATTCTGCATTTATATCTCACAAGTTTGAGTTTATGTCACAATTCTCTATTTATATCTCACAATTCTGCATTTACATCTCACAGTTTTAAGTTTGTCACAATTCTGTATTTATATCTCACAATTCTGCATTTATATCTCGCAATTCTTAGTTTATATATCACAATTCTGCTCAAAATTGCAAAACTCAGAATTACGTGAAAAAAGTCAGAATTGTGAGATAAAAAGTCACATTCTTTTTATTTTTATCCAGTGGTGGAAACAGTCTTTCTTAGTGGCCAGCTTGGTTAATTGGTATTGGCTATTGATTGCTAATCACTGATTAAGGCTTTAAAGTAATGTGATTGGCTTATAGACGACTGACCGTCCTTTATTTTAATGCGTGATAGGCACCAAGGTTACGCTGTGACAGTCTGAGTGAGAGGTTGTGAAAAAAAAAAAAAAAAACCTCATTAACTCAGCATGTGAACGGTGACACTTGTGTCTAGATGTGAAGTGTTCTTGAAGTTTGGAGAGCAATAATGAAATACAGTATATGCTGTGTGCTGTGCGATGCTGCTGTTTCAATGTGAAGTGGCACGCTGATATTTTTAGATCAGGTGTTTTTAATGAGTTTATGTCGATCCTCTTTGCTTAAGGTCTTTGGAGCGTTTTGATTGGATTTTAGGCACTCTATCGGTCTTTGCGATGAAATCAAGGCTTAGTAGGTCACCAAATCCAGTCCCTGTTCTCACAGGTTTGGTTTTTGATGACGGAAGCTGCAATTCCTGTGTGAGTGTTTGTCACAAACATCATTTAGCATCCAGCGAGGATGTAGCGAGACATGTGAAACTGTCACGGCGTTCAGTAAATCAGAGGCGTAGAGGTTACGAGCTGAACTGAAATGTGTCATTTTGTCCGTCTGCCAGATTAAACGAAAGGTCAATGCATACAAATATTCTCTGTATTAATATCATGAGACTTGCTCTGTTTACAGCCTCACTCCTTTCATTTTACCTTTCTTGTTCTGTTTAGATTTACTCTGTTTAATGTCTGAGAGACCCCTTTGATGTATTACAATAACAGTAGTGATATTGAAATTAGCCTCTAATTTTCATGTCAATTTCTTTAATTATGTTGCTCTAACCTAATCAAAACTCACTTTTGTTAGTGGAGCTTTATCCCTCTGCGACTAGTATCTATTTCAGTAATGCTGTTTCTGTTTTGAATCATTTTGACCTCAGCAACAACACATAACAAACATAAACAGCTGGCAGAAGAGTATCTCTACAGTGTCAAAGAGTGAAATTCCAAACCTGTATCAAGAAGATATTTTCAAGAATATAGATAATCAGATCATTTTGGTTATGTTTAGAAGTATTTAGAGGTATTACAATGGATTTTTTAACAATTTTGTAGTAAAGGTGATATCACACTTTGTCAACAGTTGTGCTGTAGCACTAAATATCAGACCTGCAGTCTTGTGTTTGCGCCAAAGCTGTGCCGACATTTAGCACAACAGCACTCTTGCATATGCGATTATGCTTAATTGTATCACTATTATACTGGCTGGAAGAAAATTATTTTAAGAGGGAAAGGAATAAAGTCCCAGTCAAAGGAAGACTTCAAATGAAAACGATTTACAGCTTCAGCACTGGAGCTCTGAATATAATTCTTTGTACACATCTACATAAATCTCCAACTGGCCAAACGTGTATAAATAAATTATTCAAACCAAAGATTATTCCACTATTATTAGACTCATAGACTATTAGAGCCATAATTCTGACTGCTAAAGCTGAGAAAACACATTTTTAAAAATAGTTTTATAGTATTTATTTGCTAGTTTTGGCACAAAAGCTGTGCAAGCTGTTGAAACATTTAAGTAATTTCACTTCTGATATTCTTGTTTTTTTTTTTATCAATATTGAAAGTGATTTAAAATGTAACGCTGGACCACAAAACCAGTCTTAAGTAGCACTGTTATATTTGTAGCAATAGCCAAACATACATTGTATGGGTCAAAATTATTTTTCTTTTATGCCAAAAAGTAAAGATCATGTTCCATGAAGATATTTTGTAAATTTCCTACCGTTAATATTTCAAAACTTAATTTTTTTTTTTTTGCATCTCAGCCAAATATTGTCCTATCCTAACAATACAACCATACATTAATGGAAAGCTTATTTATTCAGCTTTCAGGTGATGTATAAATCTCAATTTCGAAAAATTTACCCTTATGACTGGTTTTGTGGCCAGGGTGACAAACGTGCATTAAGAATTCAGATAATTCCTTAATTTTGTGTTGGCTAAACTGCACCTACACATATTTTTGAATGAGCACTGCCAAACAGTTTCACTAACTGATCTTCTGTTTGATTTTGTGGTTTATTTTTCATAAAAGAAGTTCTGAGAGGTTTCTGACTGACTGCTTTCTCTAGGAGCTGTCCATCCTCCGTGGTGCTGAAGTCAAACTGGCCTCTGCGCGCTCTTCACACCACCTGTGTGCACGTGCGGTGCGTGCGCCCACAGCACCTCGTGCTCCACCGAGCGCACTAATCGCTAGCGCATCACCCTACATGACACGCCAAATACAATAAATGCATTTTTAGGGATGAAATGTCCAATGACACTTACCGGTGTCCACACGCGAGGTTTACGCGCAGTCACCGATGTCGCCGTAACGATGAAATGCGACGCAGCCACCAGGATGCCGAACAAAACCGCCAGGAGCGTCCTGACCGGTAGCAGAGAGTAGGCAACGAATGTAACGAGCATGAGCTGCCAGACACCTTGCTCAGGTGTTGTGCTCGGTGCGTCAGGCCCCTGCGCGCCCTGCGTCCCGTGACCCAGCACGAGAGGAAACGGGCAGCAGAGCAGCGCGAACGTGAAGCTGAAGAGCAGCGCCAGCCGCGCGATCTGCTGCAGCTGCGTGACCTGCAGATATTTGACGTTGGTGACGATGAAGAGTGAGGTGAAGATGACGCAGTGGACCGGGTGCGAGCCCTTGGACACGGTGAAGCGCGAGCCGGCGGAGAGCAGCTCCACGAGCGCCAGCGCGAACGCGGCGAGGATGAGGATGGCCAGCGCTTTGAGCGTGGCGGTCTGCTCGAGCTTCAGGTTGTACTTCTGGAAGAGAGTCTCGAGCTCCTTGCAGTCAAACTCGCGCTCGCACGCGCCGGCCAGGCAGCGACTTTTCCTCCGCCGCGTGCGGACTCTGGGAAACGGAACTTCTTCCATAGCGGGGCCATTCATACAGCCAGAGCTCGTCTTCACAGGCACCGCATGTCCAGCACTTGTTGTCGCGGTCCTGGCGGCAAGTGTCGCGCCTCGAGACGCGAGACTGTATCTAATCCGCAGCACGCGCCGCCACCATCCACAGGTTGGTGACTGTTGTAACGAGCGCAGACAGCACCCGCCTCCTCTTTTCTCTCCCTCGCTCTCTCTCCTCCCTCCTCGAGGCGGTCTCCAGGGAACAGACCACCCGTAGCGTTTGTTCGGCCCCAGAAAGAGGTTAACATCGACCACGCAGAGTCGGGACTCCCCTCTCCGCATCCCACAGCTGCATCTCAGCGCCGCGGCCGCGGATCACGCATGCGCAATGTCAGCCCGAGATTGAGAAACCAGGCACGTCTCCCAGTCCTCAAAAAAGATAAGACAAGACAGCAGCGCAGCTCTGACGGGGCTCGTCTTAAATGGGAACGCGGCGAGCAGTAGGGCAGCCTCCATGTTTGTGAAGCTAGCGAACGATGTTTTCATTTCGACTCGCTAAAACCGAAATCACCCAGGAGAGTCTCCCCGCCGTGCGCCTATAAATAGCACACTGATCAGTGGCCTTTTAATTAAGCACTTTAATTCCAGCTCGAGCCTTTGTTTGGAGTGCCGTTACCGATCCGGTGGCGAAGCAGGTGTTGCGGATTACAGATCGCATTCATCTTTTATTCTCGCGCATCTGCGGCTAAATTGATTACCGCCGGGTGCCTAAGTGGATTTTTGCGTTGGGACAATGGGGTTGAGGAGGTGTGCCCGCTCCTCCATTCATGATGAGCTTCTTGTGTTCACTTGGCTGCTGTTGAATGGCCCGTCAAGAGAGCGCTCCAGTCCCGCTCGGACCCTAAACCCAAAATAGAAGCAGATATGGGCGCTGTGTGGGCCCCTGACAACTTTCAATGCACATAAACAGTGTTGGAGATAACATTACAAGTAACGCGAGTTAAGTAATCGGATTACTTTTTCAAGTATCTAGTAACGTAACGTATTACTTTTGAATTTATATGAAAATATCTGGGTTACTTTTTCAAATAAGTAAGTTTTTAAACCATTTTTTACCATTTATTCAATGACAAGTCTCATGTCGGGAAATCAAAAGTAATTATTGTGCATTAATTCATCTCACTCACAAAAAAAAAAAAAAAAACAGATTCAGCATTCCTCAATAAAAACAGCGAAATAGAAAGGCAACCCTGCAATAATTAATTATGTTAAATAATACAAATGTGACCCTGGTCCACAAAACCAGTCAATAAGGGTCAAGTTCGAGAGTTTATTTAATATACAAGTTGAGATTTACAAATCATCTAAAAACTAAATAAATAAGCTTTCCAGTGATGTATGGTTTGTTACGATATAGGACAATATTTGGTTGAGATACAGCTATTTGAAAATACGGAATGTGAGGGTGGTCGAAGTTAAAATATTGAAAAAATTGCCTTTAAAGTTGTCAAAATGAAGTTCTTAGCAGCACATATTACTAATCATAATAATAAGTTTTGATATATTTACAGTAGGAAAATCGGTAGGGAATTCCAAAGTATCTTCATGGAACATGATCTTTGCTTAACATCCTAATGATTTTTGGCACAAAAGAAAAATATTTTGACCCACACAATGTATTGTTGGCTCTTAAGACTGGTTTTTGTGGTCCAGGGTCACAAATATCCTTTATGTATTTAATCCTGCTTTATTAACCAAGGTCTTTGCTGCTGACTGGTCCTTCAATGATCCAATTCAACCATACTAATAAGCAAAAATTATTTTATATAAACTAACATTTGTGCCTCTGTTTTGGTGTGAAAGGGCTTTTACGTTTGCCAAAATTAGAAATTTTTATATTAAAAACAAACCAGCAAGCCCTGCCCAGATTTAAAAAGTAACATAACGCATTACTTTCCATAAAAATTACCGTAATTAGTTACTTTTAGGAAGTAAAATTGTAATGCATTGCTTTTGAAAGTAACTTTCTCCAACACTGCACATAAACATAAGCGTTATTTCTTTTTATTTAGTTCCAGTTATCTTATTGCTAGGACTGGTCACATGCACCAAAAACAATGATTTCAACAATAAAGTTTTAAAAAAGTTCACGTCACAGCTAATAACAATACAGAGGAGCAATATCATTGCAGTCACTTTCAGAGAGATTTTTTTTCAGCCTGATGAACGATTAACCATTAGCTGCCAATCAAAATAGATCTATATGACATATATCTATCAACCCGACTTAAAAGTGTGCACTGTTCACAGAACATACTGTGTGTGAAATTAAACATAACCTTATTGTCTTGGCGTGGATGCTAATATAGTTGTCATTATAACTTTTTTTTTTTTTTTTTTTAACTTTTGCCTTTTGCTCAATAATATCTTATAATATTTCAAAATGTTTTTTTCTTTCACTCTGACAAAAGGCCAGTTAAATCAAAATCAATGCAAAACTCAGTGTTTCTGCTGTCATGGCCATAAACAT
This sequence comes from Labeo rohita, assembly GCF_022985175.1. Classification (NCBI taxonomy): domain Eukaryota; kingdom Metazoa; phylum Chordata; class Actinopteri; order Cypriniformes; family Cyprinidae; genus Labeo; species Labeo rohita. The sequence goes on along the minus strand of NC_066888.1, from coordinate 10,195,640 downwards.
GTCCTGAAGCATCAGAATCCCCTGAAGCAGACAAATAACCCAGAATCATCTTGTTTTAGTAGCTCAGGATCAGTAGGCATCAAAAAGACCAAGGTTTTCCCATTTCACACTCCATAAGAGAAATCCTACAACGAGCTGACTCTACAAATTTGTTCCAGTTCCTGCTTTTTTGTTTTTTAAAAATATTATCATAAAAGTCTTGGCTCAAGATGAAGTCAGATTTGGAAAAAATGTCCATAGAGTTTTATAAACACTTATTTTTAAATTCTACAATGAATTTTCAGTTACCTCTTCACCAGAGTTTGCACTAGACTTTAACATTGTCTGTCATTTTAACGGACAGGGTCTTGAAATTCTGTCATAATCTATTATCACCCTTCATTTTAATTTTCATATTTTAATTAAAATAACACATTTAATTGCTTTTATTTTGGTTCACATTTTCATTTTTAATTATGAACTTACAGAACGACAGCACAGTGTTTTAAAACAACAAAATACCCTAGGGCTGGGTAAACAAACAAACAAACAAAAAAAGATTTCTCAATTATAATAGATTCTCATTTAGTTGAACTATGCACCTTCCTTCCAATACATAGCAACAGGCTACGCTTTGTGTTACTTTTGATACAAAACAAAGTCTTAGATTTCAAATTCTGTCCATTTTATTAGGAAAATCAAGCAATAAATACCGTTTTGGCGCTCTTTAATGTGGCGTGATAGATCGTTGTAGCTTCTGTGTACTCGCCTGTGCCTAATCAAATGCATAGGAAAACATTCGTGACAGTTTCATTTTGGTTGGGGATCCAGTTCTCCGCTGCTACACTGGAGCGCACTCAGTTAGAAGTTACAATAGATCACCGTCAGTTAAAGGGATAGTTCACCCAAAAGTGAAAACTGATGTTTATCTACCAACCCCCAGGGCATCCAAGATGTTTCTTCAGTAGAACACAAACAAAGATTTCTAACTCAAACCATTGCAGTCTGTCAGTCATATAATGGTAGTCAATGGCTCCCAAATCTTTGAGAGTAAAAAAACATACACAAACAAAACCAAATTAAACCCTGTGACTCATGACAATACACTGATGTCCTAAGACATGAAACAAACGATTTGTTTGAGAAACTAAACAGTATTTATTTCATTTTTACCTCTGATTCACCGCTATACCCTACTGTCCTGAGCGCATGCACAGCATCTAGCTCATGACATGTGTACACGCTCTGGCGTAGTATACGCGAGCGGCGGAAGCGATCTGCGATTATAGATGCTCTCCACTTCTGTTGGCATCTCATAACATTTACTACAAGAACACCTCCACTTTTGAAGAGATCTCTGTCTCCCTGAAGCTTGAAGACTTGCTGCTGCGGCTTCTTACTCTGAATATTCTGGTTCAAATACGGTTGGGCAAAAAAAATGTCTGATGATATATAAAATTGTCTTCCATTGCGATGACCAGTACTTCTAAATATCTTTAGATCTTCACAGTGCCAGTGAACACGTCCGCAATCTCTGCACACTGTGTAAACAATGAGTGACGTATAAGCGCAGATCGCGTACACGTCACGCGCCAGATAGTGCATGCGCTCAGGACAGTAGGACATAGCGGTGAATCAGAGGTAAAAATGATATAAATACTGTTCAGTTTCTCACACAAACCGATCGTTTCGTGTCTTAGGACATCAGTGTATCGTCACTAATCGCAGGGTTTAATTTGGTTTTGTTTGTATATGTTTTTTACTCTCAAAGATTTGGGAGCCATTGACTGCCATTATATGACTGACAGACTGCAACGTTTTGAGTTAAAAAAAAATTTGTTTGTGTTCTACTGAAGAAACAAAGTCTCCTACATCTTGGATGCCCTGGGGGTAAGCAGATAAACAAAAATTTCATTTTGGGGTGAACTACCCCTTTAATCTGTCAAAGTGACGGACGGCCTTCAGATTTTTCTATCACTGATAAAAAAAAAAATCCGTCAATGACGGACAATTTTTGGTTAACATGACCTATGCTCTTCACTCATATTTACCCTCTCAGTCATAATTTTCTGTCAAAACCTTTGCTCGATAATATCTAATAATATTTCACTTTTTTTTTATCTTCTGTTCTGACAAAAGGCCAGTTAAATCACAAAATCAATGCAAACTCAGTGTTTCTGCTGTCTGTTCATGGCCCATAAACATGTCCTGAAGCATCAGAATCCCCTGAAGCAGACAAATAACCCAGAATCATCTTGTTTTAGTAGCTCAGGCATCAAAAAGACACTGTTCAGTCTAGGTTTCCATTTCGCACTCCATAAGAGAAACCCTACAAGGAGCTGACTCTACAAATTTGTTCCAGTTCCTGCTTTTTTGTTTCATAAACATATTATCATAAAAGCCTGAGGTCAAGATGAAGTCAAATTTGGAAAAATGTCCATAGAGTTTTATAAAAACTTATTTTTAAATTCTACGATGAATTTTCAGTTGCCCCTTTACTCATATTTACCCTCTCAGTCATAATTGTCTGTCAAAACCTTATATAATATTTCACTTTTTTTCTCTTACATTCTGACAAAAGGTCAGTTAAATCACAAAATCAATGCAAAACTCAGTGGTTCTGCTCTCTATTCGGGGCCCTTAAACATGTCCCGAGGCATCAGAATCTCCTGAAGCAGACAAATAACCCAGAATCATCTTGTTTTAGTAGCTCAGGATCAGTAGGCATCAAAAAGACATCATTCAATCAAACCGCGACACCAAAGAGGAAGTTAGACGCGTTAAAACACTGAATTGTGTGTGGGTTGTGTGGCAAGGGAGCACGCTTGTATTTTTTATGAGCCCTTGATTAAACACAACTGATGCTTGTGCTGTAGTGAGCATGATCTGTAACTTTATATCCATCTGGCTGCTCCCCAGATTTATTGTGAAGAAGCTGTTTATGCTCAGTAAATACATTTCAGATAAGCCGAGCTGGCACTCAACAGAACGGTAACTGTCATAACTATCACAATACATAAGCGTTAGCACCTCTGAGGGATCCATGAATCTCATAAATGCGATAATTAAAGGCTGACATCAAATCAAGCTTTTGAGAGACTCCAAGTACTCTTACAATTTATGATATTAGGCCTCCTTCACTGGCATTGGCTTGCAGACTGACAGGGCGGTTAGAAGTTATTTTAGTCACTTCCTCAAAAACGCTTTCAGTCCGTGTGTATTTTTGGAGCATCTTGCTTGTATGGCCTGCTTTTGATCGCACAGCATGCGGCAGATGCCCTTGATGGCTGGTAGAGTCGTCCCAGCGCTTATCCTCATGAAAACTCTGTCAACATTATGAATTAAATCTAAACCCCTACTGTGCCTTTTCAGCTTATCAGGTATCGCTGATTTGTTCGTCTAATCTATTTTAGGCTGTTTTCATTTACTGTTACAAAAACATATTCACTGTCTCTCACTTTATTTTCACCTGACTACTTTTAAACTTGTTAATTTAACGAAATCTATATATTGATCTGTACTTGCGATTGATTTATGTTGTTCATTTTTTACACTTGCGTATTTGCTGTTTGCTGGAGGCATTTGAGTGATTGATTTTTTTGAAAGTTTTATTGATCCTCTGTCCACGTCTCACACAGATTCATCTGATGAAAAACATTTCTAAATCTGAATAGTGCAATTAAGGTGATCTAACAGCAGGAACCTGCGTTTTAATTTTCAAAGTACTCTTTAATGTACAATGAAATTAACATAAAACATGCATACGAGAAATAGCTATTAATTTGGGGCAACAGGTCAGGCACATTTGGCTCTTTCTTTTTTTTTTATCCATTGATTTACTCGTCTATCCAGGTCTGTTGACATGGGGGGATAATCAAGAACATTGTCTCCAGGGGGGTCCAAAAACATTGTTTTACATAAGGGTTCCAGCCTTATAATTGCAATTATTCTAGGGCCTGTGAATTCAAGCAGCGCATCAGACTGTTTCTAAAAAAAGGCTTTAATTAACTGACCACAGTGTTTATGAACATTAGTGGTCATAAACAAAATTAAAAGTTTCTTTTAATTAAGGGTAGAGAAGGTTTTTATTGATTTTGGTGCAGTTTTAATTTCGTTAATGATGACGATGACGAAAAATATTTGTTAATGAATATTTTTTCTGTGACTAAGATATGGAAGCCCGTTTCCGCCACTGAATAAAAAAATTGAAAAAAAGGTTATTGCGACTCGTTATCTCACAATTCTGACTTTTTTCTCAGAATTGCGTAATACACACTTTAATTCTGAGAAATAAAGTCAGAATTGCATGATATAACTTTGCAATTGCAAGTTATAAAGTCAGAATTCCGAGATATAAACTCACAATTCTGTGAACATATCAGTCTTTTTTTTCTCTCAGAACTGGACTTTATAACTTGCAATTGCGAGTTTGTATCTCATAATTCGGAGAAAAAAAGTTAGACTTGCGAGGTGTAAACTCAAAATTGGTAAAATAGCTACCAAAATAAATTTTAATTAATCTGAAAAAATAATATCCCCTTTTTCAAATTGAGCCGTTCTCAGATCTTTCTCACACCGACAGAGGCCGCTCCCACGATAGTTGACTGACATGAGCGTTTTACCTCAGATCAGCTGTAACAGTCCACCCTCTTTGTTTCGATGCCGGAGCAGGAATATCTCTGATTGAGCGATTGAGGTGTTGTGTTGCTGGATGTAATAATGAACATAGTGGTCATCATTTATTCCTGACATCTGAGCCGCTGAAGATGCAGTGGATTACGTTTGTTTGTGAAGGGAATGCGTCTCCCGATCTACATATATCCGTCTGTGTTCGCGCGAATCATTCGTGATCCAGCTTCACTTACAGCAGAAGTGTGTATAAGCATTTTTTTACGAATCTTTGCGATTGCCTTTCCTTATAACATGGTAGTTAGGAAGTTTAGCGGCTAAACGCGACTAAATGTGGCTAAAGTAAACAAGATCGTCATTCCACAGAGAGAAGAGAGGGGCGGGGCAAACAGAGCTCATTTGCATTTAAAGGAACAACCCCTTAGAATGAGAAGATTTTTGCTGAGCTCATTTTGACAAGGTAAAAAGGGTGTTGTTTTACAAAACCATTGAGAATTTTTAATCAAAGTATATTAGAGACTTTTCATTAAGACCCTAAAGAATCATATCAACTTGTGGAAAATGGGCATCTGATGACCCCTTTAAGAAATTACTACTTTTATTCAGCAAAGATTATATTGATCGATTATACTGATTTTTATTTCAAATTGTTCTTTTGAACTTTCTATTTTCTATTTCATCATCAAAAAAAAAAAAAAAAAAATCCTGAAAAATAAATTCAAACACTCATAACATTGTTATTAATAAGAATAACAATAATAATGTTTTCTTGAGCACCAAATCATCATATTAAAATGATTTCTGAAAGACTGAATACTGCAGTTCAAAATTTTGGGAGTAGTAAGATCAGCTGCGTTTATTGTGTGTATTATAATTGCGATGTAAAATAACATTTTTCATTTTCTTATACATGAAAATCTAATTTATTCCAGTCATCAAGAATTTTCAGCATCATTACTCCAATCAGTGTCATATGATCCTTTAGAAATCATTCTAATATGCTGATTTATTATCAACGTTGAAAACTTGTGCTGCTTAATATATTTTTGGAACCTGTGATCCTTTTTTTAAGGATTCTTTGATGAATAAAAAGTTAAAATGAACAGCATTTATTTAATAAAGAAGTCTATTCGAGAAATATACACTATATTTCAAAACTTTGGGGTCAGTAAATTTGTATTCTTTCTTTTTTTGAAAGAAATTAATACTTTAAAATTATATTTTAAAGTATATTAAAATAGAAACCATTATTTTGTATTGTAATAACATTTTGCAATAGTACTGTTTTTTCCAAAATTTTGAACAGCAGTGCATACATATATACATATATATATATATATATATATATATATATATGTGTGTGTGTGTGTGTGTGTGTGTGTGTATATATATGTATATATATGTATATATATATATATGTATATATATATATATATATATATATATATATAAACAATTAACTAAGGAATTACCTCCAAGAGACAGTCCGCAAATAGAACATATGATAGATGACATTTTATATTAGTTGACAATTACCCGTGTTGCAGAACAGATGTTTTGGGGCCATGGTTTCCATGGCCATATGAATTTTTCTCCATCACATTTGTCATATTTATTGTCCCTGACTAGACAAATGATGGCGCGCGTTTGCGAGACCTTTGTAGCCGACGTTACAACACTTCGCCCTCTTGTACGAGAGAGTAAGACTCAGCTAATGCTTGTGTCACCGTGCCAGTCTTAGACGCAGCAGGAGCTAAAAATGGACAGATAAGCAAGGGGGTGGGGAAAGACACACAAAAAAAGAGAAGCTAGAGAGAGGTCCCCTGCTTCTACACCATCCTGTTTTCACAGATTAGCTTTTTATTGATCTACCTCTCACCTGCTCCCTCTCTCAATTTCTCCCGTACACGCAGACACGCTCTCTTTGAGCGCAGCTACCTACCGGTGGCAGCGGCCCTGCATTTTTAACACCTACACGCGCTCACACACACATATGCTAACACATTTTTCCTTTTCATCTGTGTGTATTCCTCTCTGCCAGGGCCTTTGTGAGTAGAGAGACTCCAAGAATAGCAGTCAGTCAAATGAACACCTCAGAACGTCTGCTTCCAAAGGAGTTCCGCCGTGTGTGTTTGTGTGTATGCGCGCACGCGGGTCTCGGGAGTAAGAGAGACAGCAGAGAAATGAGAACAGACAGCTTTACACGCACCAGTCTCCTTGCATTATATTTGGATAGTAACAACACACATACATACGCACCCGTACGCTCAAACAAAACAGATATGCACACGCAATGACAGCTTGCAGTTTGGAACCTCCGTTCCACCTCCTGGTTGGTGGGCAGGGGTTGCGTTTCCATAGTAACAGAAAAAGGGAGCTCCCCAGGCCCCTCCTATGTGCACAAGTGCTGTAAGTTCACCACGGACGCAAACGTGCGAATATTTTCTCGCACTGCTGAGTCGTTGTTTTGTTATTAACCCCCCAAAAGACAAATAATATGCTTCGAATTACAAAACTGCAATTACGATATGACATTTATGTGGGTATTGCGAAGTTTGCGTATACACAAACGCTAAAGCGAACCAGTCGCAATTTTCCAAAATGTCAAAAAGAACTTTTTAAGCACCTTCATAAAAGGGTCAGATGACCCAGAAACTTCCTGCTGGTTTCCTGTGACCAGACACGGGTCACTTCCTGTTCTGAAGCTGGGTGAAAACGTCTGATTCAGGGATGAGTCACACAGTACTTGCCCTTTATAGAACATACGCACACCAACTCATAAACTCACAGCTTATGAGTTACCTAGCGAAGATAGGTAACTCATAACATTCTGTGTGCTGATAACCCTGTCTAAGCTGATTTGCTCATCTTGACTGGTTTAAGCTGGTCTATACAGCTAGTCCAGGAGTGCTCACAAACATCAAATAAGAGCTGAAGAAGCTAATTCATGTGGATTTTTATTTGCTAGGGGTTTGGTACTGTTTTGGACAGTTGCTAGGGCATTTGGTAGTGTTTTGGACAATTACTAGGGTGTTTTTAAGGTTGTGGTAGTTGTTAGGGCATTGCTAGAGGTTTGGTAGTGTTTTGGAAAATTACTAGGGTGTTTTTAAGGTTGTGGTAGTTGTTAGGGCATTGCTAGAGGTTTAGTAGTGTTTTGGGTGGTTGCTAGAGTGTTTCTAAGGTTGTGGTAGTTGTTAGCCATTGCTAGGAGTTTGGTAATGTTTTGGACAGTTGCTAGGGCATTTGCTAAAGTTATGGTAGTTGTTAGGGCATTCCTAGGGGTTTGGTAATGTTTTGGACGGTTGCTAGGGCATTTGCTAAAGTTATGGTAGTTGTAAGGGCATTCCTAGGGGTTTGGTAATGTTTTGGACGGTTGCTAGGGTGTTTGCTAAAGTTATGGTAGTTGTTAGGGCATTCCTAGGGGTTTGGAAGTGTTTTGGATGGTTGCTAGGGCATGTGCTGAGATTTTGGTAGTTGTTAGGGCATTGCTAGGGGTTTGGTACTGTTTTGGACAGTTGTTAGGGCATTTGGTAGTGTTTTGAATGGTTGCTAGTGTGTTTGCTAAGGTTGTGGTAGTTGTTAGGGCATTACTAGGGGTTTGGTAGTGTTTTGGTCAATTACTAGAGTGTTTCTAAGGTTGTGGTAGTTGTTAGCCATTGCTAGGGGTTTGGTAGTGTTTTGGATTGTTACTATGGCGTATTTAAGGTTGTGATAGTTGTTGGGGCATTGCCAGGGGTTTGGTAGTGTTTTGGACAATTACTAGGGTGTTTTTAAGATTGTGGTAGTTGTTAGGGCATTGCTAGAGGTTTAGTAATGTTTTGAGTGGTTGCTAGAGTGTTTCTAAGGTTGTGGTAGTTGTTAGCCATTGCTAGGAGTTTGGTAATGTTTTGGACAGTTGTTAGGGCATTTGCTAAAGTTATGGTAGTTGTTAGGGCATTCCTAGGGGTTTGGAAGTGTTTTGGATGGTCGCTAGGGCATTTGCTGAGATTGTGGTAGTTGTTAGGGCATTGCTAGGGAATTGGTAATGTTTTGGACGGTTGCTAGGGTGTTTGCTAAAGTTGTGGTAGTTGTTAGGGCATTGCTAGGGGTTTGGTAGTGTTTTGAATGGTTGCTAGGGCATTTCTAAGGTTTCTAGGGTGCTTTTGGCATTAATCATTTTGGAATGATTTACACTGCATGGGGTGTAGAGTGATGTTGCTGTTCGTAAAAAGTTTTGTTTGCGTTATATTTAAGCAGCGGTCATAGTTCAGGATTTCTTTTAACGGCACAAACGAACGGCACCGGTTTGGATAGATTTGGACAGCATTGGGTGGAGAGTGACGTCACTGACCCATATTGTATTTGTTTTTTCTAAGGAAGGGAATTAGATACTATGTTTATTTTAGCGGCACAAACCGGCACAAATCGAGCACAAACGAATGGCACCTTTTGGAGCAATTTCGACGAGATGGGGTGGAGAGTAACGTAACAGTCCCAAACAAGTATTTTTCCCATTATATTTAAGAGGGGCTCGGAGATACCAGGTTTGTTTTAACGGCACAAATGGGCACAAATCGAGCACAAACGAATGGCACCGGTTTGGAGAGAACTGGACGACATGGGGTGGAGAGTGACGTCACTGCCTCAAATTGTTTTTGTTATTTCTAAAAAGGGGAAATATATTTGACGTTCATTTCAATGGCACAAACCGGCACAAATCGAGCACAAACGAATGTCACCAGTTTTGTGTGATTTAGACAAACTGGGGTGGAGAGTGACGTCACAGCCCTAAAAATATTTAGGTTTTATCTAGGGAAGGAAAACAGATACAGTGTTTATTTTAATGGCACAAACAGGCACAAATCAAGCACAAACGAACTGAAAAATAATGTTTAATATCTTAAACACCAAACCAGCACAAACGTTCATTTTTGCGGCACAAATCAGCACAAACGTAGCACAAACTAATAGTTTTGGTGATTATTTCTTTTTATGGGGTGCCAACTTCACAGAGGTGTTAAAGGTTGTTAAGGCATTGCTAGGTGTACAGCAGTATATTTTGGGTGGTTGTTAGGGCACTTACAGGGGGCTGGTGGTTGTTAAGGCATTGCTAGGGGTTTGGTAGTACAGTATGTTTTGGGTGGTTGTTAGGACATTTTCAGGGTGCTAGTGGTTGTTAAGGGCTAGGGTTTGTGTTTGGGTTGTTGATGGGGCATTTATAGGGTGTTGGTGGTTGTTAAGGCATTGCTAGGGGTTTGGTAGTATGTTTTGGGTGATTGCTATGACATTTACAAGGAGCTGGTGGTTGTTAAGGCATTACTAGGGGTGCGGTAGTATGTTTTGGGTGATTGCTATGACATTTACAGGGAGCTGGTGGTTGTTAAGGCATTGCTAGGGGTTTGGGAGTACAGTATGTTTTGGGTGGTTGTTAGGGCATTTATAGAGTGCTGGTGGTTAAGACATTGCTAGGGCTTGGTAGTATGTTTTGGGTGGTTGTTAAAGCATTTACAAGGTGCTAGTGGTTGTTAAAGGTTAGAGTTTGGGTGGTTGTTAAGGTATTTACAGGGTGCTCATGGTTAAAGCACTGCTAGAGGTACTGTAGTATATTTTGGGTGGTTGTTAGGGCATTTCTGCAGTGTTGGTTATTATTAGAACATCACTATGGGTTTGCAAGTGTATTGAGGTATTGCTAAGCAGTTGCTAATGTTTTCTAGGGGGTCTCAAGGCCATTAATAGCTGGTTTCTGGGTGGTTGCTAGGGCATTGCTATGGATTTGGTAGTGTGTTTCGGCTGGTTGCTAGGATGCTTCCAAGGTGTTTGTTGTTTTTAGGGCATTGTTAGGATTTTGCTAGTGTGTTCAAGTGAATGCTAGATTATTTATAAGCAGCTTCTATGAAATTACTAAATTGTTGGTGGTTATTAGGGCATTTCCAGGGGTTAACTAATATGGTCTAAGTTCCTAGGGTTTCCGGGTCATTTTTAGGTCATTGCCAGGGTGTTGTTGGCAAAGACTATAGAATATCTAGGACTTGTCACTTGTGTAGTTTTGAACGTGGAAAGATGCAACGGCCTTTATGGCTGTGAAGCCCCGCCTTCTTAATGAAAGAGCCAATCGTTGATTAGTAAAGTCAGCGCGTCACTGCAGCTGCCATTAGAAGTCCCGGTTGCAACAGAAAAAGTCAGCATTCTGAGATAAGAATTTGATGTTTCCCCATTCAGAGAGATTGGAGCTGCACTTGCCTGCCCGAGAGGCATTTCAAGATGCCCGCCAAGTGAAATGACTTGCCTTAAAGGGACTTTGGTTGTTGGGCCTTGCTACATGTTTGATAGTTTAATAATTTTGGGAGATTGCTAAGGCATTTATATGATGTTGGTTGTTATTATCACTAGGGGTTTACTAGGGCATAATAAGTACAGCATTACTAGGGGTTTTGTAACTGGTTTTAGGTGGTTGCCTGGGTGTTTTTAGGGTGTTGATGGTTGTTAGGGCATCCCAACACAGCCAAGCTGGGTAGCTAACTGGTCTCTCAGCCTGACTAGCCAAATAAACAAACAAACAAACAAACAAAAAACGCTCGAAAACCAGCTAACAGGCAAACCTGACAAGGTTGGGAGATGGACCAAGACCAGAAAACCATAAGATGATGTTGTTCATTACATAGAGAAAGTAAAATCCATGGAATTAGCTTCCTCAGCTCTTATTTGCTGTGTGTAAGCACTTAGTAGCTGGTGGGTTTGTTCTCCAGGGACATATTTCACTGTGAGTGTTGATTTGTGTTATAACACAAGAGACATCAGCTAATCCTAGCTGTGAACATCAGAAACACGACCCATAATCTCGCACTTTAGCCACCTACAAGCCACGGCTAAGGCAAACACTCCACCCACACAACAAGGACATTTATCACTCCGCAACTTTTCCGAAGGGACGACGAATAGATTTAATCTTTGTATATTCACCATTTGCTAATTCTCTGGTTCTGCACTGAGTCACTGTACACTCACTATAATGATTTTTCTTTATTAGCATCCAGCTTGTACTCCACCTCCACTTTAAGTGAATCTCAAAAGGGTACTTTGAGACAAATTGCCAGACATCAAACAGCAATTAAAAGTTTTTATTGAGTTCATCATTTTGTGTTGATGGGAATTGTAGGAAGTTTATTATTGCTGCGTTCCTTTCAGTTCAGATGTGGGATATTTCTACTTGAGATAGCCAACTTACAAGTATATAAAGAAACAAAATGGCTATGCTTGCATTTGTTTTTTCAGGTGTACAGTTATCAGCAAAAAGGATCGTCGTGTTTTACACAACTGTCTCTGTAAACACTGGCTAAAAAGGTTTTTATTATCATGAAATCTAGAAACTTTGACTCATTGATGCATTTTATTTGTTTAAAGGTTAATGATTATCAGTGACTATGTACATCTCCCTTTGTGCCACTATCTTCATGTGATACAATACGGAGAAACTGGACGAGAACCTGGCACAACTTGGGCCTGAGGTGATACGCAATCTATCGCACTTTTCCAAGTACTTCAGCTTTATTTCAAGTAACAGAATTGTTTTTTAGAGTCTTAGTTTTAAGTAACAATAACAACATTTAAAACTCCAACCTTGCCAGCTGAGGTTTTTAAGTGAAAAAACAGCCTTTATTTTACTCCTAAATCGAAAAGCCCCATTATAAAACCCCATAGGAAAATCTCAAAGGAACCAGCAGTGAATTAGTCTTCTAGGTTCTGACGCCATACCTGCACCACTCTATTTGGTAATAATATAGCATAATGAGAATCCTCTCTGGAACCCAACATAAATGTTAAGAAATGTACAAAAAGACAAAAGTAAAGATATTACCTGCAGTGCTGCTTGCAATTTAAGAGGCATTTAGTAGAGCTGCTTGTGCTGTTGATTTTGACACATTTATTAGCGTGCAGTGCTAACAGGCCTGAAGCTCTTCACTGACCTATTCTCCATAACATTCAGCAGTAGCCAACAGCATCAGCGGCTCAGATAAAAGGCACAAACGCCTGTACCTTTTAGTCCAGTAACTGAACTATTTATATACTTTCTACTAATATCTGCTTGCAGCATTTTCTGTACTCCTATCAACATTCAAAAGGAAACTCATAATAGTTCTGGGTGTCTGATGCTTATTTTTAAGGAAGACAGGAAAACATGCACAGTGAGTATCCATGTTTACTTTTGTATTCATATTCAACCGCATGCCAGGGAGTAAATTAATTCAGACAAGAGAACAAATGCTGGAAAAACATTCTTTCGAAAGGCAAAAATGCAGAAAGAAAGAAAAGAGGTGGATTGAAAATGTAATCCCCTAAGAAATGGAAATTAATTTAATTCTTAGATCCTTTAGGTTTTCAATAAACAGACAAGTGAAAACCTGTCTGCGGTGGGATTTGGGATTAGAGACACCCTAATGGAGTGGTTGCTTCAAGCAGGATGAAATCGTTGACTCCAAGTTTATCTTCAATAAGAGACCATAGCCGCACATCACTGAGATGATAATGAAAGGAGCAGCTGAGGTGAGGATCTGTGAAAGGGCACTTTGTCTAAACAATTTCTTTTATGGATTTAACCTCACGAATAGCTTTGCTGCGCTGATTCTTGAAGACAAAGCGAATGCTGCAAAAGTTATTCACTGCACTGTGCAAATGTGTTGAAGCTAACTAGAGTAACTCGATTAATAAACAATTTTATGAAGAAAATATGAGCAGCGCTTCCGGTGCAAAACATGTTGGTGCGAAAAGTATTGGAATTTTCCATTGCATGGTGCTATAAAGAAATCACATCTCCTGATATTCTAGAAACAAGAGCTGGGGATTGCTACGAGTTTGCTACTGTGTTCAAGGCTGTTGACAGGTGGTTGCTATGCAATTATCAGGCCGTTGCTAGGGTGGTAGTGGTTGGTAGGGCATTGCTAAGGGTTTATTAGTGTTTTGTGTGGTTACTAGGGCATTTCTAAAGTATTGATAGTTAAGGCATTACTAGTGGATTGTTAGTGTGTTTTGGGTGGTTACTAAGGCGTGTCTAAGGTATTCCCTTATGAAAATTAACCATGGTCTTATTGTAGTAACCATAAATACCATGAATAACCATAATACATAAAATAACTATAAATGCCATTGTTAAACTAGTGTAGAAAAAACATGGTTAGTTTGTAGTTACCATGGTTTTACTCATGTTTATTTATTTATTTATTTTTAGTTAGTTAGTTGTAGTAAAACCATGGTGAATTTTATAAGGGTTGATAGTTGTCAAAGCATTACTAGGGGTCTGTTATTGTGTTTTGGATGGTTGCTAAGATACTGATGGTTGTTAAGACATCACTATGGGTTTGCTAGTGTGTTTTGGGTGGTTGCTAGGGCGTTACTAAGGTACTGGTAGTTGTTAAGGCATCGCTATGGGTTTATTAGTGTGTTTTGGGTGGTTGCTAGGGCGTTACTAAGGTACTGGTAGTTGTTAAGGCATCGCTATGGGTTTGTTAGTGTGTTTTGGGTGGTTGCTAGGGCGTTACTAAGGTACTGGTAGTTGTTAAAGCATCGCTATGGGTTTGTTAGTGTGTTTTGGGTGGTTGCTAGGGAGTTACTAAGGTACTGGTAGTTGTTAAGGCATCGCTATGGGTTTGTTAGTGTGTTTTGGGTGGTTGCTAGGGCGTTACTAAGGTACTGGTAATTGTTAAGGCATCGCTATGGGTTTGTTAGTGTGTTTTGGGTGGTTGCTAGGGCGTTACTAAGGTACTGGTAGTTGTTAAAACATCGCTATGGGTTTGTTAGTGTGTTTTGGGTGGTTGCTACGGTGTTTCTAAGGTACTGGGTTTATTAGTGTATTTTTGGTGGTTGCTGGGGCGTTTTTAAGGTACAGATAGTTGTTAAGGCATTACTAGGGGTTTGTTGGTGTGTTTTGGGTGGTTGTTAGGGCATTTTAAGAGTCTAGTTGGTTGTTATGAGTTTGGTGTTTTTGGATGGTTTCTAGGGTTTTTGTGGTTATTAGGGGATTGTTAGGGTATTTGTTACTGTGTTTTGGGCGTTGCTAGTGTATTGCTAAGCCATTGACATGTGGTTGCTATTACTAGGGCAATACTAGGGGTTTTGTATTGTTTTTGGGGTGGTGGATAGTATATTTCTCTAGTTGGTGATTAATACTGTATCGCTAGAGGTTTGATAGTGTGATCTGGGTGGTTGTCCAGCTATTGATAGGTGATTGTTAGGGCATTGCTAGGGCTTTGGTAGTGTGTTTTGGCTGGTTTCTAGGGCTTTGATGGTCACTGGGACATCACTAGGGGTTTGCTAACACATTTTGAGTGTGTTCTTGGTCATTTATAAGCAGTTGCTAGTGTAACCCCTCCAGTTCTACTCTCCCCGGTCCGAGCAGGATTCAAATTGCTATTTCGGGCATAGGAGGTGGGCAGGCTAACAAGGACACTAACACTAAAGGCTGCAGCCTCTAGTGTGTCTCTTGAGGTCAGGGGAGTGAGGTTTACCTGCACAGCTATTACTAAGCTTGCCTCCGTTATTCACCCCCTACTTGCTGTATTTCAACCGACATTTCCAGCATGGGGAGGAGGGTGTGCAAACAAGGAAGCTAAACACTGCTGCCCGAAGGCATCATTCACTAGTGCATCTTTTGAGGTTAGGGGAATGAGGTTTAACTGCACAGTCCTTACCTGCTGTCCTCCATTACACTAGCGTCACTAGGATGTTGTTAGGCAACGTCCCTAGATATTTATAGGGAGCTTTTTCAATGGAAGTGGAAACAATGTCATTAGTAAGCAGCACTAATAAGTCCTTCTTATATTTTCTTTTCCTCGGCAGTATTTACAGTGGCATTCCCTGTGGTGTTGTGCTCCCTGCAGGGCTCTCGGAACTGATGAAGGGGTATTAGCATAATTAGCTAAATGTTAGCTGCTAGCCAGAATGATGGTCCCTCGGTTTGGCCGACCAACAGTACCGGTCTCATCCAGGCCAAAGGAAGGATGAGACAATCTAGAGGAGATGTCGGGGGAGGGGAAGAAGAGGAGAGGAGGACTGCATACAGAAGAGCTATGAAGGAATTGTTGGAAAGACACTATGAACAGATAGAAGGAGGAGTGAGTGATCAGATGAAGTCAGAGACAGAGAAAGAGATTAAGACAGTCAGCAAGAGAGAAGCCATTTGTACTGAATATACAGAATAGAGTGTGGATATGGAATGCCTCTGTTTGTACAGAGCTCGAGGGTTTGTGTAAATGAGTATGTGTATGTATGTGTGTGTCAGCTTGGGTTTTGGTTCAAAATCCCACAGGGATGCAGTAATCCGCGCATGGCTCCGAGATTTGAGTCTCTAAGCAAAGCTTTTTTCTCTATTTATAAATCTCTTAATCTGCACAAAGGGCCCTGTGAGACACACACAAACCGGAGCAGACAAGTGTGTGATTCTGTGTATGTGTAATACAAGTTTGTGAATAGAGCAGTGTGTTAGCTCTACATACACACACAGGACATTTGTGATACATGCCACCTGGATTCGATAAGAAATGAGGGTCATTTGAGTCACAGGTCCTGCTCAAAAGTGGGATCAATAATTTTGTGTGTGTGCTTCCACTTAATGCTCAGAGACAGAAACTAACACATAAAAGCATGATCAAGGTGACCTTTAGAGGGGCCTTGACCTTTTGACCTGAGCTAAAGCATTAAAGAGAGGAGCAATCTGAAGCTTTAATTTATAAAATTACAAATCCTATTGAGATGCAGGTGAAAAAACTTAATTATCTACAATTCAGTTGAAATTAATGAAGTGGTATTTTGTATTTAAAATGTTGGCAGCATCTGTTCTGTTAAAGATTAAACAATGAAAAAGGCAAGTGTGAGATCATTTCAAAGTAAGAAATAAGAAGTGTGACAAAGAGTCGGATCTACGAGAAATTAAGCCATAATTGCAAAAAAAAAAAAAAAAAGTTGGATAAATGATTAATATTATCACAATTATGAGAAATAAAACCATAGCTGCAAAATATATTGATGTAATATATCAGTAATTCCAAGAAATAAAGATAAAAGTATGAAAAATAAAGTTATATACAGTCCCAATTACAAGATAAGGTGCAATTATGAGAAAAAAAAAAAATCACAGTTACAAACAAATAACTGAAGAAATGATGAGAAATAAAGTCACAATTACATGAAATGTATTAGTAATTATGAAAAATACATTTTCAGTTGTAAGATAGAAAGTTGCAATTATGAAAAATAGTTTCAGTAACATCATATTGTATTACATCAAGTCACTTTGTGTGATATAAAGCCACAATTATGGTATTTTCGCAATTATGCGAAAGTCGCAAGTGAAATATATAGACATAATTATGAGAAATACATCTACAATTACAGGAAATAAAGACCAAATTATATTGCAAGATATAGTTACAATTACAAGATTATAAAGGTTCAAATATGAGAAATAAATGTACAATTACCAGAAATAATGTTGCAATTACAAGAAATAAAGTTACGATTTCAAGGAATATATTCATAATTATGTGAAATAAAGTTGTAAGATATAGTAACAACTATGAAAAATAATTTTGCAATTATGAGATTTAATCATATTGCAATATGTCAAATCACACTGTGAGATTTATTTATACTTACTATATTAATATATAAAGGTGCAATTATGCTAAAAAAAATATATATGATTATTAGAGATATGTTTAAAAGTACAGGAAATAAAGTTGCAATTGTAAGATGTAGTCACAATTATGAAAATAATGTTGCAATTATGAGATTTAATCATATTGCAATATATAAAATCACATTTTGAGATTTAGTCACGCTTAGTATGAAGATATAAAGGTGCAATAATAAAAACAAATATGATTATTAGAAATATATTTAAAGTTACAGGAAATAAATTTGAAATTGTAAGATACAGTCACAACTATGAATAATAATAAGATATTGTCATATTGCGATATATCAAATTAAACTGTGAGATTCAGTCACACTTAGTATATAAGGATATAAAGGTCCAATTGTGAGGGGAAAAAAATGATTATGAGAAATATATTCATAATTACAGGAAATAAGGTTGCAACTGTAAGATGTAGTCACAATTATGAAAAAATAATGTTGCAGTTATGAGATATAATCATACTGCAATATATAAAATCTCATTTAGTCACTTTATATACAAAGATATAAAGGTGCAGTTAAAGAAAAATTATGATTATGAGAAATACATTTGAAATTACAGGAAATAAAGTTGCAATTGCAAGATATAGTCTCTATGCAAATAATGTTGCAATTATGCAATATAGTAATATTGCGACATAAAATCACTATTTAAAGTCACACTTAGTATATAAAGATATAAAGAGTGCAATTACGAGAAACAAATGCATGATTATGACAAATATATTTAAAATGATTAGAAATAAAGTTGCACTTGTAAGACATAAAACATTTGCAAGTCTTGCAGTCTTGCAATTATGTGGCATAGCCATTATTGCAGTCGTAGCTACATGTGACATGCATATTTTCTTGCAAATCAGTTCTGTAAAAAACATCCATGTAAATTTAAATGTAATATAGGGCGACGCTCTATCCATGGCACATTGGAAGTGTTGCCAGTGGGCTGGGTTTCTCTGTCAGTTTGCTAAGCCTGAACGAGCTGTTGCATTTTTTTTTCTCCCCCAGACTAAGATCAGGACACATTTTGATCATTCTAGGCTAAAAATATCCAATTTTTTTCCCCAACCCTTTGCGCATATTAGCTTATGCTATCAGCTCAATATGCGATTTGACTGACTGACTGAACAGATTACTCATTTTATATAACCATGTCAGAAATAGTGAGATCAGTCTCATTGTCTAAGTAGAGAACAAGATGAGGTAACATGCAGGCTTTTATTTACGTGCATATGAACACACACGCTATGATCATAAATGGTGCTAAAATAGCTATGACCTACTCGCTTGTGGCTTCTGTTTTAAAATGCAAACAAACTGCTCAATCATCCAGTTTTCACGAACGTCATCTTGCTTTTCTCTGTCTATCAATTTTATGCTACACAGAAAGCTGGCAAACATCTTGACCTTGTATTTACTAGAATCTGCCCCTCCCCTACAGTCACTGTGACCCTTCTTCATGTCTGCAATGTTTTATCTCAGTCCCACACTCTCTCCCACTCACCACCTGCCCTTTTCCTCCAGAGCCGTGAGAGAATTTCACATGTTCTCTTCATTTCTTCAATCATAACCTCACTTCTCTCATATGACTGTGTAGGATTATGGTTTATACAAGGACTATGAATTGTTACTGCCTTAGTTCTTCCAAAGACTTACTTCCTCACTCAAATGTAAGTATTTTCAGTCTCTATGTTATGAACAAAGTGGTAATGAGAGACTCATTGTTAGAACTCCCCCAAAAAGACCTTAAGATATTTTTGATGAAATCCAGAGTAACTCGACTGACACATTTAAGACCCAGAAAGTTTTTGCTTTGCGCACAAATAGTATACTTGTAGCTTCATAACACTGCGGTTGAACCGCTGATGTCACATGAACTGGATTTTGTTGATGTCTTTACTACCTTTCTGGACCTTGAACGTGTCAGTTGCATTGCTGTCTATGCAGGGTCAGAAAGCTTTTGGATTTCATCAAAAATATCTTAATTTGTGTTCCAAAGATTAACAAAGGTCTTACGGGTTTGGAACGACATGAGGATGAGTAATTAATGACAGAATTTTTATTTTTGGGTGAACTATCCCTTTAAATATCACAAATATACAAGCAGAGACTAATTGTCAAGGTTTAGAATCAGAAATGATCTGATATATGACAAATTCCACAAAAAGTTTATGAAAAGCATCCAATCTGGTCGAGCAATACAGAATTTGAGAATAGATTTCTCCCCTTATATAGTCCTACTGTATATGTTTGGTCTCTTCGTCCAACTCTGAATATCAATATGTACAGTTGAAGTCAAAAAAAATATTTTACCAAAATAAGAGGGATCATACAAAATGCATGTTATGTTTTATTTAGTATATTTCACATAAAATACGCCATGTAGTCCACAAGAGAAAATAATAGTTGAATTTATAAAAATGACCCTGTTCAAAAGTTTACATACACTTGGTTCTTAATACCATGTTGTTATCTGAATGATCCACAGCTGTGTTTTTTTGTTTAGTGATAGTTGTTCATGAGTCCCTTGTTTGTCCTGAACAGTTGAACTGCCTGCTGTTCTTCAGAAAAATCCTTCAGGTCCCACAAATTCTTTGGTTTTTCAGCATTTCGTGTATTTGAACCCTTTCCAACAAAGACTATGATTTTGAGATCCATCTTTTCACACTGAGGACAACTGAGGGACTCAGTTGCAACTATTACAGAAGGTTTAAACGCTCACTGATGCTCCAGAAGGAAAAAAAAAACGATGCATTAAGAGGCAGGGGGTGTAAACTTTTAAACAGAATGAAAATATGTATTTTTCTTATTTTGCCTAAATTTTTTTTTTTTTTTCATTTAGTACTGCCCTTCAGAAGCTACGTGTTTCCCAGAAGACAAAGTAAGTTAAATTTACCCTGGTCTTCAAATTCAAAAGTGTTCACCCTCAGCTCTTAATGCATAGTGGAAACACTGAAGCATCAGTGAGTGTTTGAATCTTCTGTAATAGTTCCATATGAGTCCCTCAGTTGTCCTCAGTGTGAAAAGATGGATCTCAAAATCATACAGTCATTGTTGGAAAGGGTTCAAATACACAAAAAGGCTGAAAAACCAAAGAATTGTGGGACCTAAAGGATTTTTCTGAAGAACAGCAGGCAGTTTAACTGTTCAGGACAAACAAAGGACATAAGGGAAACAAAACAGGGAAACAAGGGGGAAAACACATCTGTGGATCATTCAGGTAACATAGTATTAAGAATCAAGTGTATGTAAACTTTTGAACAGGGTAATTTTTTTAGAATTTTAACTATTATATTCTCTTGTGGACTATACGTAAACATCTTTTATCTGAAATATCTTATTCAGCTCAGTACTTGTATTTTGTATGATCCCTCTTCAAGTAACATTTTGCAGATTCTGCAAGGTGTATGTAAACTTTTGACTTCAACTGTAATATGGAATATTGGCAATATCTTTTGCTACTTTGATTTTACTGTGCCATACTATTTTTTTATTTATTTTTTGTTTTGTTTTTGTATTTTTAGTAATTATTATTTGTACTATCCCGTCATTTCTTAACTAGTGTTTCTTAATCTTCTGACGTTACAAAAAAAAAACCTTAGTAAAAAAAAAAATCCATCAGGGTCACTGAAAAAAATCCATCAGGCATCACTGAAAAAGGGTAACTGAGAAATCTGTTAGATTTCCAGGCTGACAAAAAACTGCATGTTTCACAAACCTCTAGCTGAGAACCACAGTAAAGTGTTGAGACTCCCTCCTGCTGTAATACAGAAGCCACATGCACCAGACTGCCCTTGGTGAAATCCAAACCAAAAAACGCTCAATTTCAGTGCAACAGTCAGTGCTCAGAATTCCAGATCTATTCCATTTATCCCCTTTCTGTTACTCTCTATACAGCATAAATTGTCTTTCTCAAAAGTACATTAATACATAATACTTATTGACTTAATGAACACATCGGCCAACTGACATCTCTCCTTGGAAATTTGAGTATGTATTAATATGTATCTGGGATTTAACAACACTGCATTCTGTCAGGCTGAAATGAGGGCAAGATTTTATACTTGAAACTAAAAATGGTCTCTTTTATATTTAGTCGTGTTCAGGCATGGTGAGAGCAGTAGGTGGTTCCCCCCAAGAAGATTGATGGAGTTGACACACTCCCACCCCCTCACAGGACAACTTAAAGCTTGCAACGCTGTAGAAGCCAAGGATTGCAATGGTGAGAACTAGAAGCTTCAATGAGAATTTCCGCACCCTTGGTTGCACTACTCGTCATTAATGTGCCCTTCCGGTGTACTGGGATGGATCCATGTAGGTCTGCAATTAAAGTATACCCAGGGTTATGAATATACTGCGGTTCTCCATGATTATGCCACCCTCAATCCAGAACTAATTCCTCTCCTCAAGCAACTTCTAAAAATATTGCAAAGGACCAGAGCCTGAAGGGGATGCTGTCAAAGGTGATGGCATTCGTAAGTGGAATCTCATGATCCTGTATGTCCTACTTGGCATTAAAACGACATGGCCCAGATGGCCAGCTTCTCTTTTGGTGCTACGGTTACAAAATCCTCTCTAGGCCTATCAGCAACTTATTCAAACAACTTGGTGGTGTAATAAATAAAAAAGGATTCAGACTCAGTTACACAACATGTCCTGACAAAATGGAAATATGAAGACTTTGCAAATATTTGTATATTAATTTGTGTCAATAAGTGGACATACTTTACCTCCAAGTGCCAAGTGCCAGTTTTCTGGATGTGTGGAGACTTTATTTTGCTCACGCTTCTCATCCACCATTGGGGAGCCCCTATCACATTCACTGAGATCAGGGTACACACTTTACTGCCAACATTTCTGGAAGGCATCTTAAGCTAATGGACACTGACTGGTCATTCCTTTCAGGTCAAGTAGAATGAATAAAGTCATTAAATAGAAACTGAAAAAAACAAGGACACAAGGAGGGTATTCCTTAACCTTCTAACAACCCCAACAACCCCATTGTCTTAGACAACATTAGGGTCACAATTTGTGGGCACCGCAAAAAGAACCCCATGAGGGCGGGTCATGGGAAAAGGGTCAGTATTTGGCTGGTTCACTTCAGTCTTATGCCAGGTTCACACTGCACGATTTTAGCCCAGATTTTTACTATTCATGGAAATCGCTGTCAAATGCCCGCAGTTGGAGGCAAATAGGTGTGAGCTTACATGAGTGACAATCGTTTAGTGTGTGTTAAGTCCAGTTCAGACTACACAATTTTAGCCAGATTTTGGCACAATCTACTTTACGTAGGAATTGCGTCAGAATTGCGAGATCCGAGAACTTGCCAATCCAATTTTTTTTTTCAGCATAATTGTGTAATATAAACTCACAATTGTGAGTTCTAAAGCCAGAACTGTGAGACATAAACTCTCAATTCTAAGAAATAAAGTCAGAAATTGCAAGATATAAATTTGCAATTTTATTTTTTTCTCAGAATTGTGAGATATAAATTTGCAATTCTGAGAAATAGTCGATAATTCTGAGAAATCTCTGTGAAAGAAAACTCATAATTTTATAGTTTATATAGCAGATAATTTTTTTTTAGAATTGCAAGCTTATATCACAAATCTTTTTTTTCTCAGAATTGCGCTATTCTGATTTTGTAACACTTAAGTCAGAATTGTGAGATAAAAACGTGCAATTCTCAGAATATATCAGTCTTTTTTACCCTCAAAATTGCAATTTGTAACTCGCAATGACGAATTTATATCTCACAATTCTGACATATAAACTGCCAATTGTGAGAAAAAAGTCTGAACTGCACGATACAAACTCACAATTGCGAGAAAAACAGTCAGAATTCTGAGATATAAATATCTCATTTGCAAGGAAAAACGTCAGAATTCCAAGATATAAACTTGCAGTTGCAAGAAAAAAAGTCTGTTACGAGTTCCAAACTCACAATTGCGAGAAAAAAAGTCAGAATTCTGAGATGTAAACATTGCATTTGCAAGGAAAAACATCAGAATTCTGAGATCCAAACTCGCAATTGCGAGAAAAAAGTCAGAATTCCAAGACATAAACTTGCAATTGCGAGAAAAAAGTCAGAATTCTGAGAAATAAACATTGCGATTGCAAGGAAAAATGTCAGAATTCCGAGATCCAAACTCGCAATTGTGAGAAAAAAGTCAGAATTCTGAGATATAAACATTGCAATTGCAAAGAAAAAAATCTGAGTTGCGAGATCCAAACTCGCAATTGCGAGAAAAAAAGTTAGAATTCCGAGATATAAATATTGCATTTGCAAGGAAAAACGTCAGAATTCCGAGATATAAATTTGCAGTTGCAAGGAAAAAAGTAAGAATTCTGAGATGTAAACATTGGGATCCAAACTCGAGATATAAACTTGCAGTTGCAAGGAAAAAAGTCTGAATCGTGAGATCCAAACTCACAATAAAAAAGCCAGAATTTCAAGATATAAACTAGCAATTGCGAGGAAAAAATTCAGAATTGTGAGATAAAAAGTAGCAATTACTTTATTTTTTTTATTTAGTGGCAGAATAGGCTTCTATCCACTGTCAGGTTTTCTTTCTTTTTTGAACTTTTCTGATTACAAGATAAAACGCGCTGTGCTAGCCACTGTTTTTTTCACTTTTTACTTTTTCACCTTCAGTCTAGCCCTGCCCTATTGATAATCATTGTTAAAGACCAAGCATTAAATGGTTGGGTAGCAATGTGTAGTCTGACAGTTTCTTGTTCATGACACAACAAGAATTCAGGAGTCAAAATCGCATAATCTGACACAGTGACTGTCATAACCGACAAAAAAAAAAAAAAAAAATCATGTAGTCTGAACCACCTATTATCAAAGACATGAGAAAGTTATCCATTTACATTTTCAACAATCCCAATTCTCCCCACCTTCAATTTTACTCACAGACACTCATTTCTTGACATTTTTTAACCAGCCACTTGAGCCAAGAATGGCATGTGACTAATCACATGATTGGCTATAAAAATTCCCTCCTCGTTTATTAGACCTCCTTACTTAAGGGTAACTTCAAGAGCACAGGGATGACCGTGACAGTCCTGATGCCTTAGGAGACAGTTGTCCAAGACAGATGTTAAAGATACCCATGAGGACATTGGTCATGTTGGCCTCATATTTCTTTAGCTAAACCTGAAAGCTAAGCTACTACCTAGTAGGGACCTCTGCAATTAGCCGAAGCCTCTGGATTGGTATGACACAAATAGAGGTTAAAGCTCAGGCCTGGCACCTGGAAGGTTACTGGATTGAGTCCTATTAGAAGAGCATCATGAGTCATCACAATTGAGCCCTTGAACAAGACACTTAACCCCAAGTTGCTCCAGAGGGACTGTCCCTGTAATATGTTGTGCTGGTTTATGGCCACAGAACGTGACAGTAATGGAAATAAATTCCACTGCTCCTGGTTGTGCAGTGATAAATACAGATTCTATTTGATTCATTCTTCCTAAATGATGCCCTTGTGGCACAATGCATGTGACACACAGCCTCAGAAAGGTGTTTAATTTAAATAAAAGGAACATAAAACATTAAATAGGAAGTATAAAGTGTCCAGAGAGAATTCCCTTACACTTCCTTTTCAGGATCTGCAAGAACATACAACCTGGACTTTAGGAACATGCGTTAACCTCGACTTAACCTGGACTACACCCTTCTCTGCACTTCCCAACCTTAAATCACATACTGTATTCCCCATGGATATTTTGTTTGAAGATTGTGTGGTTATTTTATTTAAAATAAGAAGCCTGTCTTAGGCCTGACACTGCTTTTTTTTTTTCTCAGCCAGCCGCAGCTTTCTAAAAATCATTAAATTTCACAGCACTTCAGACCTAGTTTCAGTATGGAAGCCTGTTTCTGCCACTGAATAAAAAAAAATTTAAAAAGATAACAGTGACTTCTTATCTACTTTTTATTAAAGTACTTCTTTTCTACTTTTAATTGTGAGTTTTTTTTCGCAATTGTGCAATTATCTCACAATTCTGACTTTTGTTCTCAGAATTACGTTATATAAACTCGCAGTTGTGACAAATAAAATCAGAATTGCAAGATAAATTCACAATTCTGACATTTTTCTCAGAATATCTCACAATTGTGACTTTTCTCTCACACAATTGCGAGTTTATGTCAGAATTGAGAGATATTAACTCGCAATTCTGAGAAATTCAAAGTATTCCCCTCAAAACTGTCAGAATTGTGAGATACAAGACAGAATTTTAAGTTTATATCTCACAGTTCTGACTTTTGTTCTCAGAATTATGATATAAACATAGTTGTGAGTTATAACTCGCAATTCTGAGAAATAAAGTCAGAATTGCGAGATATAAAGTCAGGATTCAGAGTTTATATCTCACAATTGTGACTTTTTTCTCATACAATTGCGAGTTATAAAGTCAGAATTGTGAGATAGAAACTCAAAATTCTGAGTTTTTTCCCTCAAAACTGTCAGAAGGAGAGTTGCGAGATACAAACTCGCATTTACGAGAAAAAATGTATAATTTATAACTATAATTGCGAGTTTATATCACTCCATTGTGAGAAAAAAAAAAAAACAGAATTGTGAGTTTTTATCATGAAATTCTGAGAATTGAGATAAAAAGTCGTAATTACAATGGAGGAAATGGGCTTCTATATTTCAGAGTTCCCACACCATATTAACAATGAATTTTCATGACTATGCCATGATTTTTCAGCTGCTTATGATGACTTGGCAGCGATTTTTTGAAGCTAGCATGAAATATAAATTGTACCTAACTGCACTTACACATTGTGACTTATGTTTGAGTGAAACAGATTTAAAAAAGTAGGGCGGACCTCTTTTTTTATCCATCGGGTATTGATAGGAGTTATAAAACTGCATATCAGAATGGAGGCAGATCTGAATGCAACTGGCTTAACAATAGCACAGCCTTGCATACATCAGCAGAAAAGTCGGTCATATTATAAAAACATCAAGTTATGACATTTCTATAAATATTATACAGATATGCAAATATATATAAATAAAAATGCATGGATGAATCAATCTCAACCAAATCATTTACTGTACATACATTAAGAAAATGATTATTATTTTAAATTTAATATGGACTTTCTAAGACGTTATCCAGGAATTAATTAAACAAAATCTACTGAAGATAAAATAAAAAAAATAAATAAAACCTTACTATTATCTAAACTATTAACAAATTGCCAAAATATGAAAAAGACTCATTATCACGCAGAAACACAACAAGATCCATATCACGGCATACATCTCTCCCACTAGTGTCCTCCTCCTCTCCATCACTCCATCCCTATCCTCGTTTTCCCTCCCCTGCATCGCTCCATCCCTGTCCTCTGACAAGCCCAGACCGGGGAGACGCTCAGATTGGTGTGAAATCGATATTTAATGGGACCATGCGTGTATGTGTGTGTAGGATTGATGTTGTGTGTCTCAGAGGATTTTAGAGGCTAAGCGTATGTCAGGGGAGATATTTATTGTGCATGCGCTCGCGTACGTCGTTAAGCTCAGATTGGTGTGAAATTGTGGTTTAATGGACAGGAAATGGTGTGTGTTATTTTTGGAGCAGACCTCTCTCATCGCCTCAGAAACTAATGAGCCACAGTCTCTCCAGGAGACCAAATGCACACACACCAACAGCGATCGCTTACACACACCTCAAAACTACACACTCATTTATCATTTACAAACACAGACGTACGGCCCCCTCTCCCCTCCTCCCCCCCTACCCATCTCTCACACATAAACACCAAAACAGCATTTTAGTAACAGTGTCAGTCTGTGCAGACGCATTCAATTTCTTAGACGCAAATGTGCGTTCTGTTGCACATTTGTAAGTCAAATAAGTCAAGCGATTCACTCAGCGTTATTCTTGTATTAACATGCAAGGATGAATCTGTATACATACAGGTAAGCTGGACACCCGAGCTGGACTAGGAGGTGTCAAACAAAATGTAGCTTTTCTGCTGCTTGGTTGTACAAGTCATGACAGTGAAAGAGAGAGAGGAAGCGAGAGAGAGAGATTTCCAGCTGGACCGTGGAATCTGGCATCGGACTAGACAGAATCAAGGTGACCTGATGCCACAGGGTGCATGCACTCAAACAGACACACAAACACACACAGAGTCACTCAAACTCGTCTATTGACGCTGACAAAAAAACAAAGTCATACATATATCAACATATGCCAACCACCGGCTGAAAAGCCACTATTTAAACAGTAATCGCAAATTTTGTTGAACTTCATATCAATCAAAACACAAACTAGGGCTGTGCTAAATAAAATAGCAATTTGGTTTGGCACAATTATCAAATTGTTGTTTAAATAAATATGTGCTGCATGTTTTAAATTGAAACAAGGCACTGTGTTCATTTATACGTAAGCAGCTCATTCAGTGTTTTCAGCGTCTCAGAGTGGGTTGTTTATAATGTGCATTTGGCACTTGCAATGAAATGTGCTTTTCTGTCATAATAAAGGTTACACTCTAAAAATGGGTTATTTTTTAAACCCAAATGCTGGGTTCAGCCCATTGGGTCATTTCATTGGGTTATTTTAAATATTTTTACCCAGGGCCTGTGTTATTTTTTTTAACCCAAATGCTGGGTTTAACTTAGACGAAACAACCCAGCTGCTGAGTTACAGTCAGTCAGAGCGTGAGCTTTTTGAGTCCTCTACAGGAGAGAGCATTTCTCAGCGCCGCTGATTTGCACTTCTTCAGCGAAATAAAGGTTTGTATACATTTTATTTAATTTATAAAGTCTTTACTGTGCTGTAAATTGTATTATTTTATGCAACGCAACATAAGGATGAGATGTCAGTCAGATGTGTCAGCGCCGCTGATTTGCACTTCTTCAGCGAAATAAAGGTTTGTATACATTTTATTTAATTTATAAAGTCTTTACTGTGCTGTAAATTGTATTATTTTATGCAACGCAACATAAGGATGAGATGTCAGTCAGATGTGTCAGCAGCGGTTGTTTCGCATGATGGAAACGCCTTTTGCCTTGCATGAAATAAATGGATTTTATTTGTTACTGTAATGAGTTTAATTTAGTTTGATATTAAAATATGTTCTCTAATGTCAGTACTGTTTGTTTATGGGCAGGTTTTGGAGTCAGTCACGTCACGGCATCTTTCAGCTACGAGTGAAACGCGATGCGGCAGTCTGAAGTCTGCAGTTCCCCCGGCAAACAGGAGCCCTTCACTGGCTCAGATTTTGGCGACACACCAGCATGAGATTTAGCGCTATTTCGGTAAAAAGTTATTACAGAGAATGATTGAATACACTAAAATTAAAATGCTACTTTTAAATGTAGGGCTGGGCGATATGACCAAAATCTTATATCACGATATGAGTAATTTTATTTCGCGGTAACAATATATATCACAATATAGTTATTTTCGCTTTAAGATTTTTTATACCATAAAAATGTATAATTCTTGTCACCAGTTTCAATATCACAAAAATCTAATACTAACCTAAAAAAAAAAAACAAAAAAAACTCAAGCTCACTGGACACAAGTAAATATGGGATTATTTTTGTGCCAATAAGAATGAACGTAACTTTGTAAAACTGAACGTAACTTTCCAAGAAACGATCAAAAATATGCCACTGCAAAAGAAGAAAAACAAAATGAAAATGAAAAAATGAACTCAGTCGCACGAATTTAACATGCTCTTCAAATATGCTTCATTCTTTGTTAATGATTTTCAAAGAATCGTTTTCGCGAATCATGGATTCTGAATGCGTTGCCACAGCTTTCGCTTACGCTTCGCAATTTTTGTTTGCTGTTTTGGCACAAACCTCTCATGGGGGCGGGCTTAACAGCGATCTACTCTGATTGGCTAATGAGCTTTTGATGGACAGTTGCTCTCTGACCTGGAATCACAGACGGTGACGTCAGTGGCGCGCACATTGCGGTGTGCAATACATCGTGCTTTGTTTATATTAAGTATTAATGTTATTAGTATTTCACCTACGGTCGTCTCTTAGTTTCTAAAGATGAGCTCCCAGGAGAGACACGGAGCGGCATCATCTTCCACCTCAGCTTGTCCCTCAGGGCAGCTTGAAGTAAGTTCGTGTTGCTAAAGTAACATTAATCAATAGCATCGATAAAAGTTTTATTCATGTACAGTGTGCAACAGTTCTGATAGTTTCTATTAACAAAGCACGACGTATTGCACACCGCAACTTCAATATGTGCGCCACTGACGTCACCATCTGTGCTTCCAGGTCAGAGAGCAACTGTCCATCAAAAGCTCATTAGCCAATCAGAGTAGACCGCTGTTAAGCCCGCCCCCACGAGAGGTTTGTGCCAAAACAGCAAACGAAAATTTGCGAAGCGTAAGCGAAAGCTGTGGCAACGCATTCAGAATCCATGATTTGCGAAAACGATTCTTTGAAAATCATTAACAAAGAATGAAGCATATTTGAAGAGCATGTTAAATTTGTGCGACTGAGTTCATTTTTTCATTTTCATTGTGTTTTTCTTCTTTTGCAGTGGCATATTTTTGATCGTTTCTTGGAAAGTTACGTTCAGTTTTATAAAGTTACGTTCATTCTTATTGGCACAAAAATAATCCCATAAAGTAAACAGTCAGCAAATAAAAAAGAATAAGAAACTAATTACAAGCAACAGGACAAAAAAACTACAGCAGAACAAATAAACACTGAATATTCTGCATTGTGTAAAGTAAATATATATTTCTTCTTATTAAAGTTACAAAAATAATTTAGTCAAGAACAGTGAGATTTTCTCTCTTTTGTTGTTTGATTAACATGAATGGTTCAGCAGGAATATTAGACTGCTGTCACTTTAAGAGCTGCCTGGATCCAATATACGGTTACACATGTTTTCTTTCTCAGCTGTTTGCTTTTTCATATGACCTAAATGAATGTGTTTACCAGGATACTTGCAAAGGGCATTTTTACACATTCAAGTGTGTTTTTAACCATTCAAGGCCTATAAAGTGGCAAAGTAATTCAGTTCAATACTCCTGTGCTTTAAGAGCACTGTCTTCATGTGCGTGCACCTCTCTGATAGCTCTCAGAAATGTACCTTTTCCACCTTTTCCTGAATAGGTCTCATCTTTCCCAGCAACGCTACGTGACAGCGTATGCATCGCCACAGCGCAGACCAACCGGCGCATGGCACCAATGCACCTCGAGAGTGATTGGATAGCAGACAACTCTTTAAAGGTCCACTGAAGTGCTTTGAAACATGCAGCGTTATTCCATGTGTTGATGTTATTTCAACTGAAACAGGGCTAGACATATCAATCAGCCCTATCCCCTTTTTTTAAATAGACAACAGCGTTTCGTTGAATTTACAGATTGGACCAGAGCTGCTGAGCTTGGTAACGCTACATTTGAAAAGCCACAATCTCATCCATATCACTATAAAATACAGCATTCTGTGTAGAATTCAAATGAGTCTGATACATTTTGTGTCCTGCACTGACTCGCACATATGATCTGCTCCTTGCTATCGTGTCTCTGGACTGGAGCTGGCTGTGTGCACATTGCAGAGGTTCGTGTGACCAAGCGTGAAACCAGACTTCATTCGCCCCAGTGGAAAGCATATTTACACTGTCTGAATCGTTCCCTAACCCGTATATAGTGTACTATGTGCCATTCCCCTTACAGAAAATACAAATTCGGTGAGCAAGTCACCAATTTCAGCCATAGCTTCAGCATCTATTTATAGTAGGGGGCCAGGACTTTTCGAATTCTAGAGAGCATTTGATTAGACGGAAAGTTTAATGAGAAGCTAAAGTGTAGGGTGATGTCATCAAAATCGCTGATCCATATTGGCGGAAGCTGGAGACAGTTTTGAATGCTGAAATCTTCTAAATGTGAAATTTGTCATTGTTATGTGTGTAAAACATATTTTAAAGATTCTGTTGCGAACTGTAAAATTTTCAAATACTTTTGAAAATCCAGTTTAGTTGATCCTGTTAAGCACTCGTCATCACAGTTGTAAATATGATGGCTTTCTTTACTCGTGAGGGGGTTTGGCGCCACAGCATTTTTGTTTCCAGGCAGAACGGTAAAGAATGCGACACCCACATCTCCCAGAAATCCTGCATAATCTAACCAATCCAATGACGACTTAAAAACTCCTGAAGCGTTTCCATCTAAGTGTGCCGTATTCATCAGACGTTCAGCCAGCGGCATCCAAACGTGTGTAACCCCCAGCCCCTGACGCAAATGGTTCTTACGTCTACACCAGCAAAGTTTTGCCAAGTCTGTAGTTTTCCCAGCTACTTTAACACTGTTGCTGTGGGTTGTTTTTCATGTCCGCGGGTTGAAGCGACCCCAATAACGTAACGTTTAGCCCCTGGAATACTAATTTTACCAGGGGAATGCAATTATGGGGGACCCCCCTCAAAACATGACCTGGCAACCCTGCTTATGGACCAGATCAGAGCTGGTGCTTTGGGTGTCGAAAGACAAAGAACCGATTTGAAACTAGGCTTTGGAACCAGCACTCAAAACTGCCTTGAAAAAATAGTAAAACTGTTTCTTAGACAGTGTATGTATTGTGATATAGATAGTGAAATAAGTTCTTTTCCGCTGCTGATTGCGCTTCAATAGCTATGTTTCTATTCACCTATTTTTATGCACATTTTGGAATATCGCATTTAAAAAAAAAAAAAAAAACGCCGGATGGAAATGCCAAGATGTACATGAATTCTAAAAATGTGCATTAAAAACGTATGTGCACAAAACTTTTTATCTGATAAGAAAAATTTACCAAATAAATTCCACCATTAGCAAAAAGTCATGTGATTTTGCATGATGGGATGGGATAACTTGACTAACCAGCGGACCGATCTCACTGCACAGCATTTGAAATGTTTTTTTATTGCTCTGAAATGTCTGAGCAATGTCTGTCAAAGTATTTCTGTGTAACTGTCTTACATGACTGCATTCCCAAACAGCAGCCATCTACCTCCGAAAACAATGACCGCATTTATTGTTTCGTCTGCTTGCTCTGAGGTGCACTCAATATGAAACTTATTATATTCACTTCTCCTATTTCTCAGGAAGTGACGAATTTGTTCTCCTTGAATAGCTGAATGGAAACGGTGATTTAATCGCAAATGTTTTGTGCAATATTCCAGTTTTGCACACAAGTTAAATTCACATGTTTGAATGGAAACATAGCTATTGACTTAAAATCACTTGCTTTTAAACTGCAATGCTTAAAAACGTGTGCAAACGACAGGTTTTTGTGACCACATAGCACAGCAACGTTTTGTGAGTGACTAACTGAGAAGACAAATGTTTACAGATTGGCAAATTTCTAATAGTTAATCGTGTCTACTGGTATATCGCCAAACCCTAGTTAGAAGTGTAATTTTACTGTAAAATGAAGTTATTATTTATTATTTTTCTTAAAT
Organism: Labeo rohita; assembly: GCF_022985175.1. Taxonomy (NCBI): domain Eukaryota; kingdom Metazoa; phylum Chordata; class Actinopteri; order Cypriniformes; family Cyprinidae; genus Labeo; species Labeo rohita. The sequence continues at coordinate 10,162,933 of NC_066888.1, read as the reverse complement.
ACTTAAACACAAAAGTAGTATTTCTTTAATTCAACAGTTGTATTATTTATATACTACATTTTAATTGTAATAAAACATCAATATTATTATCATTAAAGTCATAATGATACATAATCACCTTTTTTTTTTTTTAAACTGTCCAAGTCCTACAAACAAGCAAAGGAAACCTGGAGCTTTTACACCTAACACCACAGAATTTAAAGGAAAACCAATTATAAATCCTGTTCATATCTCTCATGTGTTCTCAAGTATTCCCCTTAGACGCTTTATTTCATGGTCATTTTATTTAAAATAAAACTTTTGACTCCACATCCACTGTATCTGTGTGTGCCTGTCCTGATACAGCTCATTCAAAATCATTATAACGCACCAGTGTCTAGTCCTACATTCAGGGTTTCCACAACATTTGACCAATCGATTTCCATGATTTTTCCAGCCAGTTATTTTTAGCTGATAAATATTTCAGAGCTAATTGTATTGAAAACTTACTCACGAAGGAAATTTCCATAACTCGAATACAAATATTTTCATTGAGTTACCTGAGTCTGGAAATTACGATTTGCAAATTGCCACGTTTTCCATAACTGTGGAAACACTAAGAAGTTACCCATGAATCAGCTGGAAAAAATCTACCAAGACACAACTTACACGAAACGCTGGTAAACAGGCCAAGCAAACACTCAAGAAGACACTATTTAAAATTTAATTTTGGCCTAATTTTGCAGTAAATCTTCAAAGCACACAAACCATAATCACATGAAGGCATGAACCAAATTCCAGTGCCTGTTCATGTGCTCTCAGTTAAAGTGCTCTATGCAGTGAGCCCTGCCTTCTTTCTCCTTAAATGATCTCGCTCTCGTGGCGTTCCAGGGCGGGAGGCAGTATGACACCACAAGGACCCTCAAAGTGATATCTGTTGGTGAGAAACACATCTCAAATAAACCACACGCAGGTGTTCAATTTGTTTTGTGAAATCTACCGTTCAGTGTTTGCTCAAATGCGACAGCGAGACAGTCTGTGCGGTGGCTTACGTGCAATAGAGCAGCTCCGCATTCTCCTGTTGAATGGGCTGACTGAGAGGCATCTCTGTGACTCATGTAAAGTGATAGTTTGTGTATTTGTATGTCTTACTTAAAGCGCATAGTAGCAGGTGTGCTCTCCATGTTGAATTCAGCTACAGGCACTCCTCTAACTGCCACCTGAGGAGCGAACATGGCTGCTGGGTAAACTATGGAGGAGGTGCCCACCTAGAGACGAGAAAACAATGTGACACAGAGAATACAGTTGGAGGTGACAAATTCGTTACGTAAAAGCTGTCAACACGCGCGCCTTTCTGGGTCTTGAACATGGCAGTTGCATTGCTGTCTTTGCAGGGTTGGAAAGCTCTTGAAATTCATTAAATTGTGTTCTGAAGATGAAGAAGGTCTTACAGGTTTGGAATGAGTGAGTAATTTTCATTTTGGGGAGAACTATCTCTTTTACCGCTATGAATTTCTTTATAGTGTTGTATTGTTTCTGTTACGGTTATGCTAGGGTTTCCTGCAATGCTGAATCTCTAGAGCCACAGTGTAAAAAACATAAATCACATTTACTCGAATAGTAAATGTGATTTTGCAGTCTGAATTGAATGTGATGTGATAAAAAGACTGGGCACTTCACGAGCTGCACATAAAACAAACTCCAGTAATGTCACAAACAAATGACCCATTTGAACAGCTCTAAATGATTCGTTTTAACTCGTTTTACTGTTTTAAAGAGTCTTTCAATAAATTAATTCGCTAAATTCCACAGAGCGGTTACTAAATCAACATCTGACTCACTCAATAAACTGCAAGATAGCTTTCCTTTCAGCAATGTCTTGAAATTAAGCTACTTTTGCATGCTGAAAGGAGTAGCTCACTTCCAAATCATAAATTTACAGATAATGTACTCACCCCGTTGTCATCCAAGATGTTCATGCATTTTCTTTCTTCGTAAAGAAATTACGTTTTCTGAGGAAAACATTTCAGGAATTATCTCCATATAGTGGACTTCAGTGATGCCCAGGAGTTTGAACGTCCAAAATACAGTTTAAATGCAGCTTCAAAGGGCTCTAAATGACCCCAGCCAAGGAATAAAGGTCTAGCGAAGGGTCTACTGAATCTGGCAAAACAATGGGTCATTTTCTAAAAAAAATATACAAATTTATATACTTTTTAACCTCACATGCTCGTCTTCTCTAGCTCCGCCGTGCACATGCGTACTCTGGGTCAATACAGTTAGGATATGTCGAAAAATCCCATCTCATTTTCTTCTTCAACTTCAAAATCATCCTATATCGCTGTTTTACCTTTTTTTGTAAAGGGCGTTTCACCTACTTTGCATGTTCACTTTGTAAACACTGGGTTGGTACCTCTGCAGCGAGGATGATTTTAAAGTTGGAGGAGAAAATGAGATGGTAAATGTACTGACCCAGAGTATGCATGTGCACGGCAGAGCTAGACAAGACGAGCATTTGAGGTTAAAAAGTATAAACCAATTGTTTCAATTCCTCGGCTGGGATCCCTTTGAAGCTGCATTTTGGACGTTCAAACTCGGGGGGCACCATAGAAGTCCACTATATGGAGAGAAATGTTTCCGGAAATGTTTTCCTCAAAAAACAATTTCTTTACGACTGAAGAAAGAAAGACATGAACATCTTGGATGACAACAGGGTGAGTACATTATCTGTAAATTTTTGTTCTGAAAGTGAACTAATCCTTGAAGGCTTGTAAAAATTACTGACTGGTTGTGTAGAACTGATCTCTGGTAATTGATTCAAATAGAGTTTAGTGTTAGCCTGTTGCTAATCTAACAACTCAGTACCTCAGTAAGCTTAAAATAAAAACATGATGCCAATTCTGGACTTCTTCGAAGTAAGATATTATAGCTGGCCGAATAAGTTTTTATAGCCTAAGTTCTGGCATATTCCTGATGCCTTAAAGAGATTCTGTCGTTAATTACTCTTACCCTCATGTCGTTCCAAACTCGTAAGACCTTCGTTCATCTTCAGAACACAAATTAAGAAATTGTTGAAGTCGTTATTTTTGTTTTCTTTGCACACAAAAAGTATTCTCGTAGCTTCGTAAAATTGAGGTTGAACCACTGATGTCACATGGACTATTTTAACAATGTCCTTACTACCTTTTTGGGTTTTCAACGTGTCAGTTGTGTTGCTGTCTATGCAGGGTCAGAAAGCTTTTAGACTTCCTCAAAAATATTTTAACTTTGTTCCAAAGATGAACAAAGGTCTTACAGGTTTAGAATCACATGAGGGTGAGTAATTAATGACAGAATTTTTATTTTTGCGTGAACTATCCCTTTAAAGTCCTTTCTAGGTAGGCAGCTCACTTGGTTCTGTATTAGAGTTTCATGTATTAACTTATCATCACTCACCACTAAGCAGAGATCACATTGTTCCAGCTCCTGCTCCACAGCAGTGAGAATATCTGAATCCAGAGTCTCTCCGAACCAAACCACATGAGGCCTCAGCAATCCATTACAGCTACTCCTTTCACACCTATAAACACAAAGTACAAAACTAACATCTTTGAACATGAAACATTAAGACAAATAGATATATACTGCCCACTGCTGGCGAAAAAGTGATACTGTTTTCAAGTTATTTCTGTATTGATCTTTTTTTTTTATTTCCTTATGAAGTCCAACTATTAGGCTTGTTGAGGTTTCCTGCAAAGCAGTCCTAATTTCATATTAAATGACTATCCTACTATACTGCCTCTCTAATTTATACAGCAAACCAGAGTTCTGCATTCCAGCAGCATCTGATTAGATTTGTTACGGTACAGGACATATTGCCTGATTTGTAGCCAGTATTGGGTGATGTTCGGACGAGTTGTTAGTCAAAGCAGGCAGTCTAATTTTTTTATGCTCTTGTGAACGCACTTTGAAGACTGGCACGGAACAGAAGAAATTGTTGAATAAAGTTGTTATTTTTGTTTGTCCTTGCACACAAACATTTGTATTCTCGTAGCTTTGTTAAATTACAGTTGAACCACTGATGTCACATGGGCTATTGATGTCCTTACTACCTTTCTGGGTCTTGAATGTGTCAGTTGCATTGCTGACTATGCAGGGTCAGCTCTCGGATTTTATCAAAATATCTTAATTTGTGTTCTGAAGACGAATGAAGGTCTTACGGGTTTGGAACAACATGAGGCTGCAACAATATACTGCACTTTCTGACTAATCAGTTTACACAGTTAAGCTGCATTTAACAAAGCCTATAAATCACAAACCTGGGCAGGTTCTCCACTGGTATTCTGGCATCCTTGGCACTGGGGTCAGGCTCTCTGAGAATTGAATAAAGAAAGAGAAAAGCAAATAAAGAGAGTGCAGTCTCTTGTGGTTTAAATATTTGATTAAATAATGGTGTGGTGTTTGCATGAGCTTTTACCCTTTCCCCTCCAGAGCAGGACAGATTGGACTCTTGTGGTTGGCTTTGACTTCTCCACAGCTCATACAGCGGGTTTTAAACAGACTTCCTAGAGAGAAAAAGAGAGCTTTTTTTAAAGGAAATAATCTCAATTTGAAGAAATGATTGGAAAAAGCCCCACCAAGCAAATACATGCCCTATCATGTTCAGTTCTGTTGATCAGATGATAACCAATAATAAATGTACTGTAATGCTGTTATGCTCCGGTCCTGGTTATTGTCTCACCGTGGATTTCATAGACATGTTTGGAACCAGCACGATGGTGCAGTTCATCTATGTTCTGAGTGATGATCACAACAGAGCGCCCTTGCTTGCTGAGTCGGGACTCACACTCTGCTATAGCCAGGTGTGCTGGGTTTGGCATCTTGCTGCGCATAACCTGTAAAATTAAATACAATTAATTAAAATATTTAAAAAATAATGAAAAAAATTAAGATGTTATTAGGATGCAACCAAACATTAATTTGTTTAATGATTATTCTTAATTTTTTAACTGCAACCCCTAAGTTCAAATACATAATGACATGTGATGCAGAAAGTCGCTAGTAAAAATATTAATAATATAGTAATAGTTTTGTTTTTCAGTTACTATTATTTTAAATATTGCATCATATTTTGTTGTATTATTAAATTTTAGATAGGTTTGATATATTGTGTTTGGTTTGTTTTGTTTTTCACTTGTATTGGTACCTACAGCTAAAATGTTGGTATTGTGACAACTATTGTTCTAAAATATTTAATGAACCACTAATCCAATCTGAACACTTTAAAAAGTACCGCAAAGCTGAGACTCTCTGCTTTTCTTCCGTAACACTTTTGTCTTATTTAGATTGCGTGAACGTGATTACGTCATCACATTTTGATTGCTTTGATTCGTCAGAAGAAACCAATGTATTTTGTTCCTCTGAGCCAAACAGGAACGATTGTTAACGCTTAGTCACACCCCTGTGCCCAGATTGGTTCAAACTGTCATCTATTCAACTGATAAAATTAGGTTTTGGACTTTTGAACCACCAATTAACATGTTTCTTTGGAAATTTGAACAAACTCAAGGTGAAAGTAAAATACGCCGTGCGTGCATGAAAACAAACACAAAATAACACATTTGCATGGCAGCACTCTCTGAAAAAGCACAGAAGAACACATGACAGAGCACTTCGACATAAAACAAACCAAAAACAAGGATGAAACAGCAGTAAATATCGGATAAAGCACTGGAATTTGTTTTCACGTGACTATGCGCTGTCCCGGTAAAACAGGGAATACAGCCAGCACAGATCGATCCATTATATTATGTAAATTATTCTTATGTAGTTTATAAAGATCATTTTTTTCTGTTGCACTCTGTATATTTTTCTCTCATTTTTGTGTAGTTTGTGAATTATTTGTACTGTTTGTATATTTGTTGCACAAGACCATTTGTGCAACTGTTTTCACTACTTGCGTTTGTTGTTCATACTCAGATTGAAAATTATATTTCTCTAAAAAAAAAAAATAACTTTTTTTTTACGGTTTTGTTATTATGTAACTGTTTCCATTTACTTTACTTCCTAAACATTTTTGAACACATTATATTGTCAGTAAATGATACCTATTTTTCACTGAAAGTCGCCTATAACAATATTGTAATAAATGGCTATAACTTGCTTGGGGAATGTTATATGTAGCCAAATTTGATTCGGAAGTGTAAAACACACATAAACTTTCTAAAGAAATAAAAAATCCAAACTTCAGGAGTTTCTGTTTGAGTACATAGGAGAATAGGTCTGAAAAAGCACAGAAAAGTGCAGGCGTGTCAGGTGCCCTGAAAATGTTCTAGGTCTTAAGGGTTAATTTAAAAAATGCATGCATGCATTTCATAACTGATCTACTATTGTGAAGTAACTCCACCCCCTTGTGGATGCTGTGTGAATTTCAGTCCCAGAAATAAACACTGACTTTCCAGGATCTTTCAGATTCCTTACTGCAATTCTAAGGATGCACAATATGCATACAGAAGAAAAAGTAAAAGTAGTAGTCTCATTTGAGAATTACTATAACGTTAAAGTGAATTATATATAACAGTGAATTAATTATTGAAAGAAACAAATGGAATTACGATATTGGTAACCATTTGTCAGTAATGTGTAACCCACCTCACGCCTGTAATGGTAAAATTCCCATACTAAAGAAGGATCTCGAGAGAAAGCTTCAGGGGTTGCCAAATCCTGAAAGACAAAGAGATTAAAAGAAAGACATATATTATTTTTGTTATTAACGTTTGCTTATGTGCATGTGGTGTAAAAATTAAGAACTTGAATAATTATGACAGAAAAGTATTACAGGACTATTTAGAATAAATATATATATATATATATATATATATATTCTGCTGTGCAGCACTTAAAAAAACTGCAGTGTTCTGTTTTGTTACATTTTCATTTGATTAAACTTTAAAAATGTTGAACTGATGTTGATGTTGATGATAAAAATGTTGATTAAATTGTTCATTTTAATATACTTAATACTGATTTGGAATCAGTAAGATTTTTATTGTATTTTAAATAGTTTTCTAACGCTCATCAAGGCTGCATTTATTTGATCAAAAATACAGAAAAAAATATATTGTGAAATACTATGATGTAAAACAACATCCTTCTATTTTAATATACATTCAAAATCTAATTTATTTCTGTGATCAAAGCTGAATTTTTCAGCATAATTCGTTTTCAGTGTCATATGATCCTTCAGAAATCATTCTAATATACTGATTTATTATCAGTGCTGGAAACAGCTGTGCTGCTTAATACTTTTTTTTATACTTTTGATTCAGGATTCTTCGATGAATAAAAAGGTAAAAAGAACAGCATTTATTTAAAAAAGAGATCTTTTCTAACAATATACACTACTGTTCAAAAGTTTGGGGTCAGTGCATTTTTATTCTTTCTTTTTTTGAAAGAAATTAATACTTGTATTCACCAAGGATGTGTTAAATTAATAAAAAGTGATAGCATAGATGTACATTGTCTAATTAATGTAGTAGTTTTTTTAAATGATTTGAATTTCCGGTTAATGTTAATTAAAATATAATATTTTATTATATTAATAGATAGGTTTGATATATTATAATACAGTGTTTTTTTTTGTTTGTGTGTTTGTTTTTTTAACGCATACTGGTTCCTACAACTAAAATTTTGGTATTGTGACAACATTAATAATGATAATGTACATTCACATTCATTAAACTTGATACTATTTTATTACGGTTTCTAAAGACGTCAGAAATCAAGACATAAATTGCAATTAATTTGTATTTGTTATTTTTCTTTTTTTATTAAATAATTTTCTAAAATAAAAATAACATATGTTAAACTCACATACATTGTCAACTTAATTAACTTTTTTCTTTTTTATATTTTAATAAAATAATATTTTTAAAAACAAAAGAATTATTATTAATTTTGGAAAATAATAATACATTTTATATTCTCCTCACACAGTGCAAACTGATTTTTAAACAAAAATATACAGCTGCCTTTATATTTATCAACAGGAGGGATCATCACAAAGAGGATAATTTTTAGATGTAACTCAAACGCATGATGTATATACAATGTGTGTGTGTTACCTGTGCCTGCCACTTCCTCCAGTAGCCCCCCTGTCCTCTAAAGGTTGGTACTCCACTCTCTGCACTCACTCCGGCCCCCGTAATGATAGCAATGTGCTTGGCCTTAGCAAAATCCTCACGAAACTCTGCTAAATCTGCAAATGAAACAAATTGTAAACCATTAATTCACAGGCCATCCACTGCCATACATACGCACTGAAGACGGTTTTAAAAGAGTTAGTGTTTTACTTGAGCTTGGTCTGGCCATCTTTGGAGAGCTCCAGTTCAGTCTCACTGCCGCACACAGATGAGAGGTCAGTCCCCTACGCGTCAACTGCCGCACAATCATCGAGGGTTAAATGTCACGCTGCACAGCTGGAAAATCAGAGAAATATATACAAACAACCTGAAAAGAAACATACTCACCAGCAGACACACACAGAATCAGAGAATGAGATTTAAAACACTTCCTCTTTCTGTTTGCTAGAAAAGAAGGTGTGTCCAGGAACTAGGCTGTCAGGTTGGGAAATTCTGGAATGATATCCTTCTTCTATTCATGATCTCACAAAGTGACAAAAACTTTATAAGTTAGAATAAAAGGCTCACTTAAAGTTGAAGAAATTATAACATACGTTATACTATTAAAGGAGAAATTCACTTCCAGAACAAAAATTTACAGATACTTTACTCACCACCACTTCATCTAAGATGTTCATGTATTTCTGTCTTCAGTCATAAAGAAATTATGTTTTTTGAGGAAAACATTCCAGGATTTTTCTCCATTTGGTGGACTTCAATGGTGTCTGAACTTCCAAAATGCAGTTTAAATGTGGTTTCAAAGGGCCAAAGAAGAAGGGTCTTATCTAGTGAAATGATTGTTTATTTTCTAAAAAAAATTGACATTTATAAACTTTTTAACCTCAGATGCTCTTCTTGTCTAGCTCTGCGTGAACTCTGTGTATTGTGGTGCAATACAGTTAAGGTATGTCAAAGAACTCCTATCTCATTTACTTCTCCAACTTCAAAATCCGTCCTACATCGCTGCAGAAGTATCGACCCAGTGTTTACAAAGTGAACGTGCAAAGATCATCAAACGCCCTTTACAGAAAAAAAAGGTAAAACAGCAATGTAGGACGATTTTGAAGTTGGAGAAGAAAATGAGATGGGAGTTTTTCGACATACTCTAACTGTCTTGAACGGGAATACACAGAGTATTTGACGAGCATTTGAGGGTAAAAAGTATATAAATTGTCAATTTTTTTTTTTATAAATAATTATTAAAATAATTTTAGAAAAAATCAATTTTAGAAAATAACCGATGGAAGTTCAAACTTGCGGACACCACAGAAGTCCACTATATGGAGAAAAATCCTGAAATGTTTTCCTCTAAAAACATAATTTCTTTACGAATGAAGACAGAAAGACATGAACATCTTGAATGACAACGGGGTAAGTATATTGTACATGCAAAAGTAGCTTAGTTTCAAAAAAGACATTGCTGAAAGGAAAGCAATCTTGCAGGTTATTGAGTGAGTCAATCTTGGATGTCATCTTGGATGACAAGGGGGGTGAGTAAATTATCTGTAAATTTTTGTTCTGGAAGTGAAATTCTCCTTTAAGAAACTATGACTCCTGTTACTAATATGAAATATGTTGCTATCTATAATGATCATAAAAAACCCTCTGTTGTGCAGCGCTTTGTAAAACAAAAAATACTATAAAACAAATAATGTTCTATTTTATTTATATTAATTTGGCTACATTTAATTGCTTTATGCTATTTATAATTTTTGCTATTTAAAATAAAAATATATATATAAATCCTTTGTGCAGTTTTTTTTTTTCTCAAAAAATAAATAAATAAAATAAAATGTTATTTTTTTTATATGCAGTATGTACATATTTATTTAAATACATTTTAAAAGATTTACTGCATTGTTAAAGTTAAGATTTTAAATAAAACGTTTAATTAACCCATTTAAATGGAATCCATAAAAAAAAAAAAATGAAAACAGAAAACACCAAATCTGTAAACTGCATTAGTTTGTTAAATTAGTTTGTTTTATAACAATACAATAATTATGTGGATTTTAAATATTGTAACTACTATAAAATATTCCAGCTGTTTTTGTTGTGGTTGTTTTTCCACTAAAATGAAAATGTTTCAAACCTGAGATATTTTAGGAATATTGTTTATAATGTTTTTTTGGGGAATATTGTTCTACTTGGTAATCCTGTCACAGGGTTTTGCCATGTCCTCAACTGTATCTATTTTTGGTGTGAATTTAACAACAACAAACATCTGTAATTTTTGGCTTGATGAATTTTGTGAGGTTTGACTTATCAGCTGGTTTGTGACACTTAAAAACACTTGACTGTGTTTGATAAAATGACAAACTCGTTAGATATTTTTTACATTTTTAGATTATCTTTGATAATATTAACAAAATTAACGTAAGCTTTTATTTCTATTCTGTTGGGAACCATGCTTATTTCTTTATTTACAACCTATTACATTTCATCCCGTTCATTTTCTTGCCAATGTGTAAATAATCAAGTAAGGGCCTGCTTGACCTGAGCATATTTCTGATTATGGTATGGTTTACCCCTTTATTTGACATAGTTCCTTAATAAAACAGCACAAGCTATTAATTTTTCGTCACATGAGTGATCATGCACTAGATTTGTGGCACTATTGCAGGATCACAGGAGCATGAAAAGCAGACAGAAGTGGGATAGTGCAATAAAGTAAAACTTTAATAAACATATGTGGACCTTGAAGGACCTTGTAAAATGACCACAGCTCTGCAGACACTAACTTGGCAAGTTAATGTGCACAATAGTTCCCTGCTATTAAATAACCACTTGTAATCTGAAAAAAAAAACAAAACAAAAAAACACTTGATAAGCCAAACATAAACAAGAAAGCAGCAGAAATGTGTAATACATGCTGATGCTTTGCCACATGACTATAAACACAGTTATCTAACAGAATGAAATGAAAGTAACACTTACCTGCGTGTTCTGAGGTGACTTCTGTCACACAGATAGTGTAGATACAGTCCAGCAGAGCAGAAGATGAAATATGTATTTATTACATCCACTCAGTTGCTGTTAAGAGCCAGTGGAAGACGGGTGCACTGCCATCAGCTTTGAGACAAAATTGCACGCACAACACGAACCATAAGACGACAAATGTTATTATTAACTTTCATATTAAACACCTCTGAGAGGCGGCTGGTGGCTCAAAGAGCTTAATCCTCCATTGAGCCACATTCAAATATCGCGACGTATTTTAAGTCATTGAGGATATTTGTTCAAAATAGAGTATACAAGATTAAATAAACTAATTTCAACGGATGTTGTCAAGAGCAACGAACAGACTTACTCACCACAGTCATTCCTATAAAGTCACATTTGAAAATCTTATCCAGTAATCACATTCGACTGTGAATGATCCATCATGAACATCGCGGAGAAAAGTAACATGTATCACGTGTCTATGCGCGTCTTTAGCGTTGGTCGGAACATTAATTTAAAACTGAATAATGACACTAATAAACATTAACAACCAGTACATTTATATTAAACTGTGAAATTTTAAATATGATAAATATTGTTTAGACACATAATACTTGACCAATAAGAGAAAACATTTGAGCCACTAAACCCCGCCCATTTTTACTTTCCATTCTAAGGTATTTGAGAAGAACTGACTGGTGGTCAAGACTGGTGAAGACAGCCGGTTATGGAAAGACCGACCTCTAGCGTGGAGAACATAATACTGTCACAATTAAAAATACAATTAGACGCTTGAAATATGTAGAAAAAAAGACTGATTAAATTGATAGCCCACATGGTAAGTCATGTAAAATTAATTTGAAATTAAACTTTTCGATGTAGGCCCTAGTCCTACTGCCCCCACTGTGCCCCGTTATCCATTCCCAATATATATATAATTTTAAAAATTATATTGTAAAAATTACATAATTACATATACAAATATATAGTAAATATAGAAAATATATATAAATATATAAAATAAATATATATTATATTATATAAAATTACAACTATTTCAATATGGAAACTGAGGGTGCAAAAAATTCAAAATATTAAGAAAAATCGCCTTTAAAGTTTTCCAAATGAACTTCTTTGCATATGCATAATGCTAATCAAAAATTAAGTTTTTATATATTTACAGTAGGAAATTTACAAAAATGGAACATGATCTTTACTTAATTTAAATGAAAAATCAATAATTTTGACCCATACAATGTATTTTTGGCTATTGCTACAAATATACCCGTGCTACTTAAGACTGGTTTTGTGGTCCAGGGTCACATATATATATCATTTTTAATGTATGTATTTATTATTTGTGACCCTGGACCACAAAACCAGTCTTAAGTCGCTGGGGTTTATTTGTAGCAATAGCCAAAAATACATTGTAAGGGTCAAAATTATTGATTTTTCTTTTATGGCAAAAATCATTATGAAAATAAGTAAATATCATGTTCCATGAAGATATTTTGTAAAATTCCTACTGTAAATGTATAAAAACTTAATTTTTGATTAGTCATATATATTGTTAAGAACATTATTTAAAGAACTTCAAAGGCAATTTTTTTCAGTATTTAGAGTTTTTTTGCATCCTCAGATTCCTGATATTTAAATAGTTGTATCTCGGCCAAATATTGTCCTTTCCTAACAAACCATACATCAATGGAAAGCTTATTTATTCAGCTTTCATATAATGTATAAATCACAATTTTGAAAAAATGACCATTATGACTGGTTTTGTGATCCAGGGTCACATTTATTGTGCTTGTGAATTATATTTAAACAATGATGATTCCTGTTTTCTATTTGTTATCCATTCCCAGTATATTCTTTATACTTAACAATTAATAATGTAATTTGCTTTTATATGCTGTGTGTGTGTGTGTGTGTGTGTGTGTGTGTGTGTGTGTGTGTGTGTATATATAATTTTTTTAATGCATGT